>NW_028257717.1:0-57654 GCF_054643075.1 Acanthaster planci | reverse complement strand
AACATGCCCCAGTGCGAAACCTGCCGGTAGTACATTATCATAGGGCCTTTTCGAAACCCCTGGATTCGGCTTAGACTTCAGTTTCGCTGGTTCCAGCCATTTTGAAGCAGCGTTGGAAACCACGTGTTCAAGCTCTGACTGGAACCAGCGAAACTGATGTCTAAGCCGAATCCACCTGATGTACGTTGCAGCTTCACAGTGTCAAAGAGGGTCTTTGGCACAAAAACGGGTAAAAGGAATATGGTTTGGCTGGCCAGCGCGCTGCAGCGTGGTGTAATGAGTAAGGAAACGATTAATTTTCCGGATTGCAGTGGTCTAAAGAGTTCTTTTCCATTCCTCCTTTTCTGTTTTGACATTTTAAAAATTGTTTTGGGTCTATTTCGTTCTGGAAAAGGTCATCTTTGAAACAAATTTACAGCCTGAATTCGTAGTGGAAATTCGTAAATGGCTCCACCCATTGGCTGAAGCGTCCATTGAAAAAGCACGGGATCGAGTTAAGCGATTTCTTGGGGAACATTTACCTTGGCAACTGGAAAGGGTGAACTCGGTTAAAATATGTCATATTGAAAGGGACGTATATTAACCTCAACTGTTCAATATACAAGCCAATATGTCAAAGGTATACCTACCGTTGGGTTGTTGCTCAGTTGGTACCAGAAGGAAATATAAAGTCATTACCCACAGAGTTAAGGTGGTATATGACAGATGTTGGAACTTCGGTCCATCGCTCCGGTGTTTGAGTGGTAACGTCATAACTGATCTGCAAGAGTCTGTTGCAAAAAAAAAAATCAGTTTTAAGAAATCGGAAATTCCATGGCTGAAGACCTAAAGGCATTTTGAGTGAGTACACTTATGTTAATGCGGTGCAGTTCTTTACTGTTGGATTTTTGGCAATGAAAATGAGATGGCTTCTTTAAAATGTACACCTGCAGCTGTTTGAGGTAAAACATACGTTATTAAAAGATAACTGTGGTCCATTAGAAAACATCAGCGGGTTTGAGGTTGGATTATGTAGCACAGCTTGAGCCATACACAAGAGCAATGGTGCCCTATACTCTTGTTTACGTAGCTTATCGGCAAGAACTTTTTCAGTTAAATGCAAAAGTCTCTATCAAACTTCATTGGTCGAATATACAATGTACTTAGTTGCCAGTCCAGAGAGAATTAACTACATTGTACATGCATAAGTAAGCAATGAAGCAATAATTTAACTGAGCATACCTGTTTCGCAGCAGCCAGCTCAAAGACGGCAAGTTTCAAGTACCGCGCTTATAAATGCATGTCTGAAGCCACATAACATCACACGACGCACCATGTTCCTGATGGCAGTCCAGCTGAATGGACATGGAATGCTTCCATCACATCCGTTACCGGTACTTCCTCCAGGTCTGGAAAACAGACAGACGAAAATAGCTTCAACTACATAAAGAGAAAAAAATGACAAGAATTTAGCTTTGAATCATGAATATCTTACAGTTGTTGTTTTTCCTGTTTCCTTGGTTTTTGGTAAAAGCATTGTCTCCAGCAATCTAAGGAAGAAATTTGACAAATGCAATGACCGTGTCCCACATGAACAACCCACCAGAATTCCAGGTTTTCCCTGAACACGCGTCATTCCCTAAACTTACATTCCAAGTAACCTGGCTTCCATGACTTCTTTGGTGTGAATCAGCATGTGTTTGCAGTCTGTAACCAGGTACATGTGGCATGGAAAAGATCGATACTTACAATTAAACTCGCCTCACACTCCGAATTCCATGAAGTGATGTCAAGAAAGTTACGCCTCCCTTATGTGTCATCATCTTCTGTGAAAAGCTGACTACCCTTTTGGTCCTGACTTGACGAATTTTCTTTTGTGTCATAAATATCCAGACATAGCCACAATCGGTTTTTGAAGATAATAAATGAGTTCAGAGTAGGCCTACAGAGTGTCTCCAATTTAGCCGAACTCAGCTGATGTGTCTGTCGATCATCTGCATCTGTTCCTGCGTTTCAACCGCTTCATCAGCAATAAATATTTTAAAAAGATTTCATCTACAGGGCTACAGTTACAATTTTTAGGACAAGAAACTGATTGTGTGATGGACAAATGCAAGTTGTTTTTGCTGTTAAGTCACTCGGCGACTTCTGGTGACCGTTGAGTCACTACATTGTATGAATCTTCTTAATGAAACAAAGTTAAGTTATAACGTTTTGAGTGAAAACACGTCTGAAAGTTGCAACTTAATTTTAACTGGGATTGTAGCAATTATCTATGTTTTAAGTATGACACGTTCCTAGATCCTAGGTTCAAATCCGCCGTGTACTTCAGAAGATACAAAGCTTAAGATTATGCAACGCTTAATGTGGCGCAACTTGACCCCGATGCATCCTCGTGACGTCACTTTAACATCACAAGTGTTTCCATCTATGACACGCTCCTGTCTTGGTGCGTGGAACGTATCAGCTGAATCGGTATAGTACTTTACAATATAAAGAACCTTGAATGGTGCCTAAGTAATGAAGCATGCTCCTTTAATGAGCCAATTCGGCATCAACAAATTTAAACAAACAAAGGCTCTCGTGAGGAAAGTGCGCGCATGAGTCAGCATTTGGCTACGCTGATAGGATAGACTCGTCCGCTTGCGTAGCTGTTTCTGAACTGCCCTGTACTTAGCATGTGTTGTTGACACATCGAACTGGCTCATTGAACGTTTTAAAAACACTAGACATTTACTAACCATGATACAGACGGTCGCTTTTCACCAATCTTGTTTTGTCTTATGGCGAACTTTCATTCCAGTCGTACATAATATGCCTGCAAAATTCAACTTTCGGGCGTCACGTGCCAAGTGATGACGTCATTACAGAAATCACACTTACCAGAGAGGTGATTAAATGCTTGAGTGGAAAGTTCAGTTCAAGATGGAAATACCAGTTGGAGTGTAGAATTTTTTTTCTCGGTGTTTTGTAATTTTGCAGCAGGCTTTTTATTATATATTCACAAAAGGTTAAATAACCTAAACGACATGTCTTTCTGAAACCGAATTACACCATTTTTTTTTAGCTTTTAATAAGTTCTTTATACTAAAAAGGTGGTACTCGGAGACAGGTTAAATTTTAACCTCAAAACCATATTAACCCCCATTCCACCACCAGGTTCATTGACGTTGTGTAATTGGGCAATGCAAAATTTAATGTTTTTTGTCTCTTAGTTCAAAAGTGTCCTTAACCCTGATAGCTGTCAGTCCGCACAAAACTTGAGGTTTCCCCGTCTCGTGTTGTGAATATCCCGTTTCATTCCTCGAGTAAAAACTTGTTTTATGGACCCAATGCCAGGCCAGTCTCTAGTTAATTACAATATTTACTCTGGCCTACCAGTTTGAAATAGGTAGGTCGAATGAGGACTGCATGTGGTCTCAGCCGTAATGACTTCCGATGTATTAATCAAAGAGGAAAACAAGTTGTATTTTCGCTGCAGTCCAGTGGCCAATATACTTGCAAATATACTTGCAGTCTGTATATGACACTAGCACAAATGAAAGGATCGCAAACGTTTTCTGTTCGCGTATTGGGGAAAACGTCTCATATTACGTAATAGCCATTAAGAGAACAAAATAATACCTAATTCAACGAATATGCCTAAACAGCTAAAACGTGCTTTACGTACACAATACCGTCATGAGGAGGTCTAATCTCGGACACTTAGGCAGACAGAGATGGAAAAAGCACCGACTCAGAATCGAGCATATTTTCTCAGGTTTTAATTGACCCATCCAGCAAGCCCCACCCACTACGCACGTGGTGCTCACAACGTGCTCATCAATGCCACACTACGTACTCAAGCTGCACGCAACATACGCGCATGCACGCATGTTTGATTTGAGAGCATGCTTTTCGGACATAAATCACGGCTGCGACTGGTCAGAAAAAACTGAGGTGGGGCTCAATGGTATCCACTCCCAGCACAGACAAGAGAGAGCCTATTTTTACAAAGCCAAAATGGTCCTTTGGTAGAAACTAACTGCGTGTGCGTGCAGGACACACTGAGTACGCGCGACCAATTTCTGTTGAGATGTATGGTTTTTGCGTGTTCGCTCAGTGTGTGCACGAGCCCAGTGGAAAATCTTCCTACCAGCCTGTCTTTTCTTTGCCGGTGAGGGTGCACTTCAACTCGCGGCAGATATGCTTGTTTACACCGCCACGTTTGCGTTGGCAAGTGTGCCCAATGGAGCTGTAGCTAAGTAGGCCTAATGTAGTCGACCGCCTTAATGTGGACAGTGACTAACAGAGTCTAATGACTTACAAGTTCCGACTTCCAACAATTCTATTTTTCATGTATTTACTGTTTTGCCGCTAAAAGGGAAGCGGGCGAGGGCACTAAAAATTGTTTTTGTCCTTCGACTCCAGATATTCTATCGATATGCAAAATTCTTTCGAATATTTATTTTAAGAGTTTTTAACAATACAAAATCATACCAGCTTTCTGCCACTGCTGGGTATGATGTGGGGGATAACTGCTCTGATAGACACCTTTAGGCACCACCGGAGAATTAACAGCAGATGGATATTCTCGGTAGTTGATGTGCAAAAACAATCTTCATCACATTCCTCGACAGGGATTAATTGTGATGGCACGGCCCAGAAACATGTGAAAGAGACCATTAAAGACCAGTGAAGTGCCCACTGCCTGCGTGATTCAGCTTCGGAGCCAGGGTTCTAGAACAAACTGTCCCAACGGAAATTGTACAGCCAAGTTCACAATCAGCAAATTGAATCATGTTTAATTTAGTGTCTGTGTGTGAGCTTTCGAAGTGCTCCCACACAAAATTATGTATGCTGGCACTGTTCATACCTCTCTAGCTCTCCCCTCAGTGCCATGTACTATTTTGCCTAACGACTCAGAAATAATGTTTCGTTTGTCAACAAAATAGCTGACTATAAATGAAATACGCCTAAATCGAACTGAAAAGTTGAGATTTAAAAAGGTTTGACGATCTAAAAGAAGCACTTCTTGCTGCAAGTTTCGGAATTTCGGACATATGACTTTCAGTTTTAGTGTCGACTGGCGTCAAACACCATCTTTTCCTCGACATCTTGCGTGTTGTCGGCAATCGTCAAGAATGGAAACAGGAACTTAGTCTCCCAAGAGTTTTTTATAGCCATACTGGGGCAACAGTGTGTATAATTCGAGGTCTTTGAAGTTGAAGAGTTCGAAGTACATGCGGTAGAGCGTCCGGTGGATGAATGTTTGTTTGCCAAAATATAAGTATACCATCTGGTATGTGTCTGTCTGATAGACCAACACATCCACCCCCCACTTCCGGTTCATTCTTGTCTGACTTCCTATCAACTCTTTCACGCCGGAAACCAACCGAGCCTGCAGGGTGCGCTGTATCCGAGAATAACGTGGGACAACTTTTCCTGTAATTCATGTCAAAAGTCAGTGCAAACTATAAGAGGTCCTACTGATGATTTTTCTTACGCAATCTTTCTGTGCCGCCTTGC
The DNA here is from genome assembly GCF_054643075.1 of Acanthaster planci. Classification (NCBI taxonomy): domain Eukaryota; kingdom Metazoa; phylum Echinodermata; class Asteroidea; order Valvatida; family Acanthasteridae; genus Acanthaster; species Acanthaster planci. The sequence goes on along the minus strand of NW_028257717.1, from coordinate 52,167 downwards.
ATACCACTTCTCTGTATTTGAATTGGGTTATATCCCTTAGAGTAAGGCGCTTTGAAAGGTGCACTTTAAACAAACGTTTGAAGTTGTCCATGCTTTGCCCGACAACTCAGGCATCATTGCTGTGATGCATATCAGAGAAGACTCTACTCTGTTTCTTAGGTTTTTCTATGGAAGCTGAGAGACCTCCCTTTTCGTTATTAAAAACATCAGATGTCGTCGGGTGGGGGTAGCTTGGACCGGAGTCCCCCCCGGTCCCTGGTTCCTCACAGAGAACTGAGATATATGGGTATGTTAGAGCTAGTGTAGACCACTCTCAATTTGCCTACAACGTGTATGAACGGCCAAATTTAAAGTTTGCAGAAATATACCCTTGTGATTGGTTTTCGATGTGTCTCCATTTTTTTTTCAAAATGGACATCTGTCCCATTTTTAAAAATAGGATTGTACTTTAATTTAGCATTTTATAGTTTGTGTAACTGGTGTTCTGCGTGACATTTTTAACACGTCATGAATTAAAATTATAAGTTAGTTTCGACGACCAGCCATATGTACATGTAGTTTTAGCAATTACCTGTAGGAAAAACACGACTGTGACAAAAAAACAGACCCTTGTTTAGGCTGTAGCCTTGTATCTTTGTATTGTCAGAAAAAGAAGGGAGAGAATGAAAACCAGGGAGAGGTAGTTAAGCCCCCCCCCCGATGAACCGCTGCATGGCTTCACGTAGAAAAAAAGGGAATCAGATGGGGCACAGATCAGGGACACTAACAGAAAACTACCCGATAACGTTTGATTGCAGTTCACGCAATGTCAACAATGTCGACAGCAGTTCTTTCAACGGAAAACCGTGTTATTGCGCTGCACCAAAGTCCTTTTACGGCACATGGATTTATTCGCCTGTTTCTGTTTTAAAATGGGCATTTCAGCCATTGAAGGATACTGACAGGAGTTAGTTTGTGTTTTAAATGTGACCCTGAGTTTAGGGGGTCAATAATTGGTAAGAGGGTTAGAGAATACGGAAATTTGGTTGCGGAGGCGTTTTGTTCTGGAAGGGACAAGGAAACTAACAGATATTTCTTTCCTGTAAAAACAATAGTTTGAATCACTGAAAGAAATTAGTAAAACCCATCAAGGAAAATAACTATAGGATTACTGAGTTTCGTCATCACATTCAGTTGAGTGAAACAATGAGACCTCTGAGTAAAAAGAAAAAGTATACATACCGGCTCCCGGACGCCGTTGATGAAGGACGGTCGCTATAACAAGCAATCCACATGACTGTCAAGTGCAGCCAGGGATTATAGGTATTTGATAATTTGTGGTTGAGGGAATACCGGAAAGCTCGGGGAAGACCCTTGTGGCAGAGGACGGGACCGAAGAACAATCAGTATGCAACCACAGAAATATGCAGTAATTGTTAAAAGTTATAAATAGTAATAACAGAGGAAAGAATGACTAAACAAAAAGGGGAAAAAAAGATGTCAACCGATGTGTCCTTCCTGTTTCCTGTGTATGTCCAACCATGGGTTGAATAACCTGGAGACCGATGGGGTCAAAAGCAGCGTGTTCATTGGCCAAATCCATGCATATCAGTGAAAAGGGGAAAAGGCAAGTTTGCGATGTGGAAAGACATAAATCAAACATTTCAGGGGGTGGTAATTTATCATACCTGTGACACAAATGAGGACTGGGCCATTCTGCAATTAATTTAGTGTTTATATTGACAAATGACATGCTAACACACATGGTCGTTGCCAGAGGCCAGGGGTTCTATCTCTACCGGAAAAGCGCAAATTATTAGACAAAAACCAGGAGACACAGAAAGGAAATAAAAATCACCGATGTGCTTCGAAATATCTTAGAAAACCTGGGTAGAACCTCCACCACAATTATTTTTGCTGGATGACTGCTGATAATGCCCCTGAGGAAAGGGACTACGGTCATGTTCATGCACATTTTGATTAACTCGGTAACTATATAAAAATATTCCTGTACAGGCCCAAGACTCAGAGTACAAGTTGTACAACTGAAAAAAAAATCATTGCTGTGATAGACATTGCCTTCATTATTTTGAAAAATGTACGCGGCCCCAAATGCCGCGAAGATGATGAAAATTAAATGGTTCAATTTTGCCTCTCTTGGACAGTTGCAGACGGGAACGATCTCTGCCAGCCTCACTCCTCTTTACCGAAGAGGGGGTACTTCTTCACAGGAAGGTTAGGTGTAGGCATTGTATCTGGCAAAGGTGCATTCAGCGAACACGTGTCTGGCATAAGCTGGAATTGTTTGCGTTGGTCTCCATTGTATTGCATTTGGCTGCCGCGCGGCTGATTGTTTTCATGTAGCAACAACATTCTACATCCAATGCAAGCGGCATTCGTCCAACTGCTCTTGGAACTGACACAGCTTACGTTTGTGCTCTGCATGCACTGCGCTTTCAACTTAGACCGGGGAACTGTTACCCTCGCACAGCTGGCTGATTTTAGTCCACCATTGCGACTTGGGCTTTCAAACACTCATGGCAACAGCGTTGGTCTGCTTAGATAGTGAGTAGAAGCACTTTACAAGTTTGGGGGTAAACTTGAATATTGTTCAGTCGTGTAATGGCAGGCTCTTTCCAAGGGGAGAGCTGTGGCCGGGGGTATGACCCATCCCAAAGATGTTCAATTTTGCCTGTATTTCAAATACTTTGGAAAGTCAAAGATGCAGTTTAAATATTCATCTTAACTACTAACACTCTGATATAGTCATACATCCCATGTTCAGTCTTCTGCGGAGGGGAGGGGAGGGACTTGAGAATCATGAGCTGCGTGGGGAGGGGAGGTAACATGAAGTCAGTTGTGTCAGCTAGCCTCATTGTAAACAAAAGTCACTCATTTTGTGCTCAAAATGACTAAAAATGACGGTAAGTCGGGTCTCGGTGACTTATTAAGTCAAGACAGGACTAAATATGTAGTCAACAGTGACTGACTTTGGTCAAATTTGACAAATGTTCCACTCCTTTTTGACGAATGTTGGTCATTGGCCTGTCTGACCATTTTGAATTGGTCATTTTAGACATAAGCTTTCATTCAAGAAGTCAAATTTTTTTATCTACAGTGCGCCATTGCAGTTGTGTGAGGATGCACATATTGTTCTTTGACAAAATATTTATTTCACTTTTAACTTGAGATTATTCTTGAGGGATTTGCTTTACTTACCTATAAGCATCTCATGGAACAACACTTAATAAAGTTTAGCCAAATGTAACCATAATTCGATATACCATGTATACCATGGCTAAAGCTCGTTGCTTTACTATGGAAATTTGTGTACTCAGAATTTCAGCTTTGTTGTCCACCTGCTGTCTACAAAATTTAAAACCAATTCAAATAAAAATTGGACTATTAAAGTTATTGTTACAGAAATAAAAGAAAGCAAAATGGAACAAAACCGTACAGGAATACATATCTTTTGTCAGTGGAACATTTTTGAAAAACGACAAAATAGTGCGCCTCCAAGAGTTTTCAGCGTGTTGGCCAATACAGGCGATTCACAAAAGCACACCTGCAAGAGTTTGCAAAGCGTTGACCAATCACAAAAATCTGTCGACCCTTTCCAAACGCGCATTTGGTCCACAGATTTCGCGCATTGTGATTGGCCAACGAGTTTGAAACTTTTGGAGGCACACTGTTGTGAAACACTGGTATCACAATGCGCGAAATCTGTCGACCCACTGCGCGTTGGGTCGACAGATTTCGCGCATTTTGAATTGCGCGTATGCGTATCAAATGTGTTTACTCGTCGCTGTAAAGTTGATTGATGTGATTAGTCTACTTGGAAAATATTGTGACACAAGATCTGGTCAGCCTTGAAGGAAGGTTTTTTCCAACAAACTATGTTTAGTGGTCTCGTTCGAATAATTAATAGATAGATTTCCACAATACTCGTGATTATATTTGTTTCACTTTTCGCTTCAGATAATTTTTGAGAGAAGTGTTTCATTGATTTTTAATTAAACAGATTCTCATAGAATTCACTCATAAAATTGTAGGCATAACCCTAGTTTTGTGGTAAATTTTAAAGTGAATATGTGAATATTAAAATTACTTTGATGACAGCAAGTAATATAGGCAAGTACCAATCACAGATGAAACCTCCTCTCTGACTTCTGATCGAACATGGTAATTTTGTTTTGAAACTGAAGGGCACTCACAGTGTGGTAAGATCCATGATATTAGTCTTAGTCTACAGTGCCTTTTATATGCTTTGTCCGTATAACTCTAGTTCTGTTCTCAGTATTTATAGCGGATGTAGCCAGCTTAACTTTGTCGCATATACAGTGTCCAATACAAATTGCCATCTTTGGTAGGCCTACTTTATTTGCTGGTCTTCTGGATCACATATTTTTCACATCTCGAATTTGGTAGCCTTGGAACTCATGAGGAGTTGGATACAGATAGACCTGGAGCCTCTGGCTACAATGAAAGCCAATCTAAGGGCAATTTTAAATGACGTCATCACTTACCTCCTGTCCTGTTCGTATGACGTCATTAGTAACATTACAAACACTGCACTGTAACTAATTACTGAGAGTACAAAAGTACTCCGCAAAATAAGCAAATACATGGACATCAAACAAAATAATAAGCAAGGAAAAGCATGACCAAACAAATCAGGTGTTACTTCTAGCTATTAAAACGAAAACAACAAATGTAAAAACTTAGGGCTGTCGTTGGTCCGTGATTTGTAAAGACTGATAATTGAAGAGTCTGCTACAACTACCTGGAAGCATTTTGTTAGGCCCAAAAATGGCACTGGCTATGACTAGTTCCATAAAAACTCTCATTATAAAGCCTGAAGTAGCATAGCTAGAACATGGCGAACGTAAGACGCCTTCACTTTAAGAAGAGGATGCAGGCTGGCAAGACTGCATTTGCAAGAGAACGTTCTCGGTGTTATCTGTACACCAGCGGGTGAGGTCCAACACCTTGAAGGATTTATCGTCACCACTGTCTGTCTTAATCTTCACCATACCATCGTTACTTCCTTTGGTGATAAACGTCTTCACAGCGATGAAACCGTAGTTCTCCTCACAGTCACATGGTTGTGCCTATTGTAATAATAAAAAAGGAACAAATTTATAAGTACGGTGACATGTAATTTTCATTTTCCATGTGCGGCTGTTGAAGATTTCAGAGAAGACACATCATGCTTTGAGACACAACATCAAAATGGCAGGTATTTCAGTTGAGTTCATACATTTTCTTAAAAATCGCTAGTGTACCTCCACCATGGCAGAGAATCATTCAGTTGACACCATACAAAAACTTGCCATATCATGACAGCTTCGTGTCAATTGCGCATGACTGCTAACACCCACCTGCAGGATTATTTCTAACAGCTTGTCGGTGGTCTTAACAGGAATTCTCATCTGATTGAGGGCTTTTTTCAGCTGCTTCTTGACTTTCCCCTTCAAATGTCCAGGCTCGTTTTGCTGACGGGGTCCGGCATCTGGACAGATGTCCAGAAATGGGAATGCAACTTTTGTCGTTTGTGAGTCGGTTCCCCTACCAGGCTGTATAGAAGATTAGAAACATCATGTGAAACTTTTTACGCTTTCGGAATAACGGAGTCCAATATCATCCTTAATGAAATTCGAACTTGGACCACGAGAGATGAGAGGATAGGGCTACGATTCTAGACATTTAAACGTTTTCCCCTTAACCTCTTTCCCTTCCATTCAGTTTTCCATTCAAAAAAACGTGACTTGGAGGTTACTTAATTGTGCATGTAAATCACATAATTTTATTTCATCTTTTAAAGCAAAAGAGAGATTATTTGTTTCTCTCCCTTGCAAGTTGTCCCCCATCCTCCCTAATCTCTGTCCTTTGGGTGATAAAGCGAGATAGCGCCAAAAGGAGCTGATGACGTGCTTGTCACCATTAGCTGTATAAATGGATCGAGACTCGAGTTCGAAAACCTACGTTTCTTATTGCAGTTTGGTGTTTAGCCAACTCCGCATCCAGCGCTTTGACAGCTTCTGTGCATGTTTCCCTACACTTAGCCGATATCTGAACATCCTCGTGGTTTTCCAACACGGCGTCTTCAACCTCTTGATGATGCCTCCAGAGTTTCTGACATATCACCTGTGTTCCCTCGATCAGTTTGCGTACAGCTTCTTCAGCTTCCGAATAAGGTGATCGAGACAGCCTTTTACTCTGACGAATCAGCGCAGTCATCTGGTTAATGGAATCAGCGATAGTGATATTTTCTTAACCAATTTTTCTGTTTTTATTTTCAGGAAATACGGGCACCAGGAATTTTTTTCTTCAATTTATATGAATATGAATAATTATACTTCGTTGTGTCTGCATATTTTAACAAGATGAACATGGCTATGTTTTGTTGGTTGCTCGTGAGTCTGGTAGCTGTGCTGTGCTACTTATTCTAAGGTTTACCTCCAGCAACTTCCAAGTGCTTCCCATCCGCACGACGAAGTCTCCTTTGCTAGACAGTATTTTCAGCAGTTCGTCTGCTTTCTCATGTCTGCCATCTTTGATGTCACTCACAAGCTCTTCCACACTTTCCCGTAGATCACTGGCTTCCCTCATGGCGTTTAAGAAGAAGTTGCAGATCTCTTCCACTTTATCCGTGCACTTACGAGCCAATGTAACCGGGTCCTTGTTTATATCCAGTATTTTACTCACCGATGAAGCAACATCTCTGTGCTTCATCTTGTTAACCAAGGTGCAGAGAGATTTGAGGAACTCATTTCCGGAGTTGTAGCCTGGTTGAATCTGGAATTTCGAAAATGAAATTGCATTACACCAGACGCATTTCTCATGAAACACAAATGTAGGCATGCATGATATGTGTTGAATGTGCTTTATTCTTAAGACAGATTCGAGGACGTCCTTGTGTAGCCTAAACTTGTCTGTAAACCCCATACCTCTGATTCCCTTGCGCAATGTTTTAGCGAATACATGTAGTAATTTGAGCTCTGATGAACAAACGCCAAAGCTCTCGTCCGGGTGTGACAAAATGTTGCATTACTCTAAAGAAAATGAAGGAGCAAATATCATGACAAATTATAAACTAACTTGTTAGCAACGCATAATTAACTCAAAATATTTTTCTTCTTTATACCTTAAGTAACTGATTCCATAGCTCAGGATAGTTCCTGTCCACGTCAATGCTGAAGATGGTGTTCAGTCTTTTTTTCAATTCGCTTTGAATTTTTGCTGCATTCTGCTCGTCTAGTATCAAAGGGAAATACTGGTTCTTCGTTTCCTCTTCGAGACCGAGTTCCTCTGTCTGTATAAGGAAGCAGACAAGAAACACTTATCCACTAAGGTAATTGTCCTGGTATTTTAAATAACGAGCCAGTTAGGTATTCCTGGACAGCGCATGCCCAAATGTATTGCATTCGGTGGTCATTCAGACACGTATGCAACATCCGCCTATCCGCGCTGCCTTGCGTGGAAAAGGACCTTGCTTTTTTGAAATCGCTTATTGTAACAAAATTATTAGCCACGGAATTGTATCTCGTATTTGGCCAATATTTGTTCCTTCTCAACTTTATTGACGTCCACTACCAGTAACAGGTAAACTTCAGACTAATTTCACATAAACATACTAACTCTTGCATCATTCTATACAAAATATTTACCCTGAACCTGTCAACAATGCCATCCAACAGAGGGCGTAGTTTCAGACAACAATCGGCAGCGGCGCGGATGATTTCATCCGACGAGGTTATCTCCTCCAACTCTTCCCTGCCGTCCAGCTCAAGTTCCCCTTCATTATTTTCAAACCTGTGTTTCAATATTCTTTTCTCCATGCTGAAGTGCTGCTCCCAAGCCTGCCTGAAGAACGGGCTCCCATCTAGGATTGCCCTGCCGTCACGCTTGATGGTTTTACAGTTCAGCGCTGATACATCTTTGTCTGTATCGCGGCTGCTAAGACCGTGTTCGAAGGTGAGGGGTTTCTGGTCTTTATGTAGACAATCACTGCTTCTCAGCAAGCAACACACGTCGATTTCTGCAAGCATCTGCATTAAATTACAAGAAAGACGTAGCGACTGGAAAGTCAAATAAGGATGACAGATTTCAAACACCTGCCTGAAGATTTGTAACACATTCCTAAAACAGAATAAGAAGCTTAAGTGAAACCAAACACGTACTCAAAGACGTACCTGGAGGAAGGTCCACCTTGAAGTTACTTCAACTCTGTTGTTTTGTATCAATCTGATTAACTCTAGCCTAGCAACGAGACTTCCGCACCTGACAGCCTCCCTATAGGACTGGATGCATAGAGAGTCTAGCTGTATGGTTGAAGGTGTTGACATTGTGTGCTGAGTGTCTTGATCCAGTGTTGTGGCGTTCTGACTCTCCTCTGGCAGAGTTGATGCAGACGACACCTGTCCATTTTGAGTCCCTTGGTCTAGAGTCGTCTTTGCTCGATTGCAAAGGAGCTGGTTGTGTGCGATAGCGAGAGCCGTGTCCGCCCGTAACTTTCCACCTTCCACCAAGCTCAGGCCTATTTCCATTGCGCGGACTGCATTATAATGCGCCTTATCAAACATCTGTGTTGCTTCTTGTTGCAAAGCTTGTAGATCTTTTTGGCGACCCATTTTGAGGTATGTCAGTGACAGGTTGAGTGGAATTCTTAAGTCACTTTCGGGATTGAGCTGAAGAAAAACTTCCTCTGCTTCTTCAAACTTGAAGTTCTGATAACGAAGAATTCCAAGCTCGATACTTAGACCGGTGTCCTGATAATGGCCACAAAGCTTTTCATAAGCATTCTGTCTTGCTTTCTTTGCCTTCTTGGTGACTTTCCATTCACCAGAAATCTCGTCTAAATACTCCAAGGAAACTGTAATGTCCATTACTTTCTGCCACATGTCCATCAGTGATTCGCGTCTCGAAGCTGTTGAGGTATACTCGAGAAACTTGGCAAAGTCAATGTAAAGCAGAAGCCTGTCCTCAGTTGTCCAGTGTTCGGACTGTTGCAAGCAGTCCTCGTAGAGTTTTTCAGCTTTTTCCTTGTTTTGTAATGCACTCTGCCTGTCGCTAGCCCTGCACCGTAGAGAAAGCCTACCGGTACCTTTTTCTTGAAGTTCTTTATCGCCACCTCAAACAGTTCCAAAGCAGTTTCCATAACGATTGGTCCTAGACGTGTCAAGGCCGTAGCTCGGACTGCCCCAATTACAGAAAAGTCTCTGTCCTCAAGCGTTAGACTGTCTAGTTGGATGAGCAAAGCTTTGACTTTCGGGGTATTTTGGCATTTGTGCTCGATCCACATGCGATTCAGCAGTGCTACAACTTTGTAGCCTTTCTGAAGACTACAATCTGCCTGTTTTATCAATCCGTCTGCTTCGTTGAGAAACTCTCTGGCTTTTTGGACGTCCCAGCGTTTTCTGATGTCCCATACCTCTAAGTACCCTCTAAACAAAAGTCCTTCGATTCCAAGCAAGTTTGGAGTCTCTTCTAGGTCATGATCTATGTTACGTAAGATTCTGTCGCAATCGATTTTAATCCCGATTTTTAGATTCCATGTGAAATGGCAATGTGGTCGCTCTTTCCAGGGCAGATTTTTCGCTAGATCTTTCTTCAAGTCATTTCTAAATTGAGTTGAAAGACAAATGTTTCGTCAATTTATAAGGAGTCCATAGATTGTGTCATAAAAATCATGGGGTGAGCGTTGTGACTTGATTATGACTGCAAGCTTTAATTTTGCCTAGACCACTTACGGTCTAAAAAGCGCATTGAGGGCTTTTCGAAAGGTTTACTAGCTTTCTCTGTTGGATTGAACTAAGCTTTTTTTAGAATGGTTAGGCATGGAGTTAGCGGCATGAGTAATTGTTGAAGAGTGGTGTGGTTAGAGTGGTGTTTTGTGCAATTTTGCCTGCAATATGTGGTTTCTTGTGCAGGGGTTTGCGCAGAACGGCTGTGACTTACACTGTCTCAGCGTTCTTTAAGTTTTAAGTTTTCAAAGTTAAAGGAATTTTTGTTTTCGAAGAAGTATGCTTGCGGACTTTTGAAGGGAACCGATCCTCGCAACTTCATGGTAAAATTTCGCCGTATCAAAGTCTGACCAATACACTTACCCTAGCATTTCCCTGGCCATGTTGCGACACTAGTCCTGCCTTAGTTCCTTTACCTATGGCGTTCTTGTTTTCCTCTCCCACCTGCCTTCTTTCTCTCCTGTTGTCTCACCGTTGATGTCTCGGGTCGTGCGGTCCCCTGGCGACCACCTGTTTCTCCAGTATCAATCGTGATCCTGTCCAGCAGTATATAACCGTGTGATTCTGGGGATTTATGTGATATGGTTATGCTCGAGACTGCACGTTCTGAAATGGCGATATGTCGTTTCTGCGTTTGCTACCTGACGACAGAAACTTGTGTTGCGACATTGTTATATATACGATATGATTATATGGAATTCCCCGCATATATACACAAATCGATTTTTATTCAAAAGAGCGATACTCACTATCGGAGTAAATTATCGATTTCCTCGAATGTCGCAAAACACATGGTTTTCACGGCCAATAACGCGGAATCATCTCCAAACTCATTCAGCGTCAGAACAGACGAAACGTTTTGGGGAAAACAGGTTCAAAAACGTTTCTAAAAACTAAACAAGTAGTCAGCTTTTTAAAACAGACTAATCGGTACTATGCCTTTCTCGTCTTTTATTCTGGTGTTATTGAGCGTGATGTTATTGAGTAGATAGGTAATGACGTCATAATCTAAGAATACAATCCTGGACGAATACGTTGTTGATGGTTAACATATCAATGAATGGTTAACCACAGCTTAAAGGCTATCGCACAAGGTAACAGAAAAAAAAATCATCGAACAGGAAGGAAATGTTGTCACCGGTGATTCCTAATCAAGATGCTGCGTCTTTATTATCATTCCAATCCATACCATTTTAACATGAAATTATTCAATGGCCATTGAATCATCGTGGGCGTAAATTCCTGGCTAGCCTATATACCCCCTACTTTTCGACTGGGAGATTAAATCCCGTGGTGAGAAAAATTGAAGCAAATTCAAGTGAAGAATTTTAAGGATCTCCCAACAACCAAGCTTTGTTCTATATCACTCAAAAAGGAGAACAACAAAAAGCCATAAAGATGTCATTCTAGTGTAAGATTCTGCAAAAATTCAATACATATCACAGATATACATCTTTATCGTGAACACTGCCCCCTATACAGTGTCGTATGGTGTCGCACCATACACGATTCCCTATTTACTTCAACTCCCTCAAAAATCGAGCACAAAATTTACGCCACTGATTTTGGTTTTATGATAGTCGTGTTGACCTCATCCAAGTTCATGTTAATGATTTAAAATCTTGTTTATATCGTGTCAACATCGAGATCAGTAGCTCAAGGCTATCACAGCATGGCACCAAACTATCTTTTCAAAATGCTATTGCTCATCAACAGAACCCTGTCCTGTTGATTGCGGTTTGGCTTTGTTTTCTTTTGTGTTCTATGTGTTTTATGGTGTTTTTTGTTTATTTTTACTGTGATATACAAGTACATCAGTCCAGTCATGTTCAAAGGTTGCGCGAATGTTTGTATGATACTGTCCTGCATGGCGTTGAAAGGTTCATGATAACCAGGTGGTATGGAAGTAGTACGTGTTGGATTTGTCAGCTGTCTAGGGATCCAGACTCTCCCAGAATAGCAAACTCTTTCAAAATTATCAAATTATCAAAATTTGGGGACTTTCCACACGCTTTAAGAGTGTAGGATAAACAATAATATTTTGTTAAAAATGCACTTAAACGACTCGAAATCCCTCGTTGGCCCCTTCCATTCACCCTTGCTAATAACGTATGCTTATTATACATATAATATAATTACAGGCCTAACATGAAATACGTCTGTAACGTGTGGACACTGCCGTTTTCGCTCTCCATAAAGAGCAGGGCTTAATATTACAGGTGTGCAATGCAGTCTAGGCTCCCGCAAAGTCTGGTTTCTTGTTTTTTACGTCTGTGGCTTCTGTTCATCACACTTGACATTTCACAAATGTGACCCGCTCTGTGAAAGTGAGTCACATGTCTCCAGAGCTACTTTTGAATGAAAGACCTTTAAAAGAATCTGGCACAGTGCTTAAGCAGTAGGAATCCTCTACTTTTTAGAATCTACACAACGTCCATTTTCATCATGCCAAACTGAGCGACACATCAAAAGAAAATACTCAAATTCCTCTATCTAATACAAAGTAAAACTCAAAAAGAGGCTTCTTGCCTTATGACTCATTTTCACAGAGCGAGTCATAAATTCTACATTCCCAGGTACGGTAGGCAGGTGCAATACAACCCGCTAGTATATGAAGTTTAAAATCACACTACAACAGCTACAGCCAATGATGTGAAATTTTCAAATTATTCAAGGCAAATTGCATGCTTTAACATATGCTATTAATGATAATAAACATGACTCATTTGATTCGGTCGGATGGCAAAGCAAGGATAACAAGAGATTGTAAGGTCATCTGATATGGACACTCATCCAATTCCACCTTCAGCATAAAACTGGATAGTAGGTTATAGCAATATATAAGATAATGACACTTCTTCACGAAAAGCAAGTCCGAAACAGAATTAACCATTACAGCAGACCTTTCACTTAATCATAACATCATCAATGAGTTAGTGGTCAAAGTCAGCAAGTTACACACCTTCTGCGCCTGTCTCTGTTTCTCAAGACTGTGTCCTTGATATATGAATGCATTCATCTCGTTCATAGTAATTAAATTCTACACTATTGTTTGATTCAAGCTCTTGCTTTTCATGAGATGCCTTTCCATTAAGCCTGTTTGTTTCACAATTTCTCCTTCTCGTCCATTATGCTTGGAACTTCGTAGATTCTTTCGTCAATGTGGTTTACAGTGATGTAATCCTGTATGAAATCACAGACCATTGTTGAATGGAATTAAACACGATTGAAGCACTAGTACTCTGTACAGATACGTAATTTGGGACAATAAATGCGGTTAGCACTAACACTTTTTCTGACTGTTCTATTCTCGGTCAGTGATTAGTTCAAACTGTACGAAGTGTCTCTCATTTTATTTACCATTTCTTGACCCAACAATCCCTCTATCTTCTCCAGAATTTCTTGAAACGTTGGTCTTGACTGCGGGTTAGCGTACCAGCAACTCCGCATGATGGAATATCTGTGGAAAACGTTTATAGAAATTATGTACTGCATTTGAAACGGTCTCCCGAATCATGACCAAGGTGTATAAAAATTACACTGATCTATAACCCTATAAAATTTTCGATTCCCATGAAATCTGATCCTTGTCAGGCGTCATTGTCGAAGTCATGCGCAGAGCGGCAAAGTCGCCCATATTGCACTCTGTCCAAACCTAATGCCACACCAGCCTATCAACTCAATGTTTCAAAAGGTGCGCTATGTCTTAACCTCCATTTTATATATTATCTATCATGCAGTCCTTCGCGTCTTATCACAGGAGACTGCAGTGTAAGGACAGTAAAATATATTATTATTTTGTAGGGTCTCGTGGTGAATGTGACTTAAACTATGCGGACCGAGTCCGTTGTGCTTACAGTTCCTTCTTGCAGTTTGTTGGTTTAGCCATGCGGTAGCCTCCCCTTAGCTGGTGCACCATGTCTTTTGCAGTCATAATGTGTGGGTACGGCCGAGCACCTGCCACGAACATACATTTACATTTAAAGGTGTGTTATTGTCTGACAGTATTTAAATCATTTGATAAACTTTAAGACGAGTATAAAGATCAAGCTAACGTCACAACATTCAAAATATCTGAAAATGGAATTGTCCGTGTCCAGTCAGGAACTGGTGTATTCTGCTCAATGATCTCACCAAGTGTGACGATTTCCCACATCAGAATGCCAAAAGACCATACGTCACTCTGGATTGTGTACACGTCATCGAGTAGGGATTCCAATGCCATCCAGCGCATGGGCAGTGGACCCTATCAACAGAATTAGACAGAATTGACAATTGAATTGAACTGTCATATTTCTTTTTTTCATATTGGAAATATTTTGCTCTTTAAAAAGTGAAAGAGAAATCATACCTTTGATTCTCTCTGGTAGACTCTGATATTGATGACGTCACGGGCCAGCCCAAAGTCAGATACCTTACACACCATGTTGTCGTCTACCAGCACGTTACGGGCAGCCAGGTCGCGATGAATGCACTACAACCGAATGGGGACGGAAACTGAAGGCGCTTAAGAGACTATCTTTCAATCTGGAGACTATCTAGAGACTGTCTTTTGTTAGGCTTATTTGTGTGTATGTTTTTTGTACGATTAATAAATTTTTAATTAGATTTTTGGAGTTTTTCATTTCCTGGGCGTGTTTCTTTTAAACTGGGTTGGGTATTATCTTATTTATTTTTGTTTACGTTTACGTGAAATTGTTTATTTAAATGAGCGACGACAGCAATGTAATTTTCGAGGTTTTGGATTTTAATAAAGCTTGTCTTATCTTACCGTATCTTAGAGCCTGTGATTTTATGGCTTTCGCGATTAACAAAAACGATGAACTGTATTTTGTATGTGTGTTTGAAGATTTTGAGAGGCCTACGCTACACCAAACATGGTTATTTTTTACCGTATTCCAATTTTCTATCTAATTTCTAAAACTTGTGTTGAAAGACACCTACCTTTTGTGAGGCCAAGTATGTCATTCCATCGGCCACGTCCCGGGCAAATTTGAGCAATCTCAGTGAGAGTGAGCGACTCGGGCCAGAGATATTGGTATAATCGCTACCAGTGTCTGTAGTCCTGTATCCCACCAGAACTTTCTTGAGGTCTCCCTTGCCAAGATACTCCACGATGATATAAATAGGATCTTTATTAAAGTACACAAAATCGACCACGATATCTTGCAAAATTCCATTATTTCAATCTTTCACTGCAGGCACAATGCATTTTTGGGGTAAAGGTGAAATCTGAGAGTATTACTAGACAATCTTTCAGTAGTCTCTTGAAATTCCTGAGCGTTCTTATGCCGTAAATTCTACATTGCGCAGTATTCGAAGAAATGATCCATTTTAATTGTAGAATTTGACTTATCTGTGTTCAATAATGTAAACTTTGCTTTGAGCCCTACCTGTCTCTATGCAATAGCCAAGCAACCTGACAATGTTTGGGTGAAAACCAATCTTTTTCATTACATCTAGCTCCTTGAGTAACTCTACTTTGGCCTGTCTGTCAGCGCCCTCTGTCGGTTGGAAAAGAAATATCAAGTCGTGTAAAATGTAAACTTGATAACGTGTGTAAAACTGAACTTAAAGTGCGTGCAGGTGTGGGATATTATGCTGTTGTGATCTCCATGCTGCATGAATTGATAAATTTATCCTAACGTGATATTTCTGTCTTTTCAGGCTGTAAGGTTGGCAATGTTGAGTTTTAAAAAAATCCATGGAGAATGGCACCTGCTGGATTTAAATTCAGTTTGGAAGTGTGTAATACTCCTTTTAGTTACGTTTCTTGTGTAGAATCGCAGATGACAAACAGTAATTTACCTTTGATTGTTTTGATTGCCACTTTACTTCGTTTACCAACTCCTTCGATCCCAAGAACTGTGCCAAGCAGCACTCTCCCAAAGACACCTCGACCAACCTCCTTCCCTATTTCCACGAGATCTCGGGAAAACGAGAGATTGGGGCCAATATTACCGTATGGCAGCTGTACAGGTTTGTTCTCGTACTCAGGACAGACATCATTCGCTGGCGATGTGACGACTGTGGTCAACGGAATAGCTGTTTAAAAACCAACAAAACTAATTCTCACTGTGTATTACATCTCTCGCTCCAAATTGATTGCACTCAAGGTCATAATTGTTTATAGACTACTCTTAATTTTACCCGCATTTTGTAAGGGCAGCTAACGTTTGCAGAAAAACCACCTTTAGGTTAGTTTCCGATCTCCCCTCATATTCCTAGCTTGTTTTGATGACAGTGCTTATATATGTGGCTTATCACAAATATAATTATTTACCAATCCATGTCTTCTTTATATTCCGACGACAATGTTGTTTGAATTTTTACCTGGAAGTTCTTTTTTCGCTTCTGTTGAAGAACCCGATCTATTTCTTGCCAACGATCTTGACTGGTTGTTGCGTAACTCGGGTATGCTAGGAAGAAAAGGATAAAAAGCATAACCCGTTAACTAGATGGGCTACCTTGAGGGTGTGGCTCGGAGAAAAATAACTGCCTTTAGGTAGATAGGATGATAAACATTAAATTATGGTAGGATTACACATTGTTTTTCAAGTAAGTGGAAATCCTTGGCCTTGTAGTGAGTTTAGCCTCTTTGCATGAAAGCAATATCTCTATAGTGACACCTGTGTCTCACCTCTCATTTCGGACCAGCTGGCGTTTACGCCGCCTCAGAAGTATTAATAGAGCCAGTGCTATCAGTCCAGTGATAAAGAAGCCCGCCACCAACGGTCCAACTACCACACCAGCATTCCATCGTTCTGCACGAGAAATTGCCGTTCGTAACTGTTTGGTGTGCTTTTGGTGCCACCAGAATTTACTATTCCATTATCGGAACTGAATTGCAGTGACGGTATCTTAGAAATCAACAAATGAGCGTTTGTGTGGTGTGATGGTGTTTGTGGTTTTTCTTGACAAAGCCGGTACTAAATGTGGGCTTCATACAAGCATCTGTACGACCCAAGCAGATTTTAGTTGTTGGCATTTTACTGACGCCCTCCTGACTGGTCGTGTAATTTCTTCAAGCCTGTCCAGTTGCAGTTATTTTCGATGGTACCAGTGTCGTAGACGAGACACATTTCATGGAAGCAAGACATCACAAATGGACTATGTATATTTGTTTGGAAATCAGTCTTACCCGTTCATTAATTATTTAGGTTGTCTACCCACTTACCATTTCCACTTTCAGTTCCAGCTGTTTCGGTAGGTTTGTTTGTTTTGGTAGTTCCAATCGTGTTGCTCTCTGCGTGATTTGACGTAACAGTGTTATTATTGACTAAATCATGAAGGGCAGCTGCAATGGAAAAACGTTTTAGCCACCGTCGAAGGATTTTAATACAGACATCTAAACTGGACCATTGAGTCTAATATTTAACTTCATTTTCCATTCTGGTTTCACTATTTTATATGCTACCTTTTGGGTTTGTGCTCATGAATATTTCCATATTCATGAACCAAACTGAAAAGTACCATTGGTTTGTACACAAAATGTCCTTGCATTGAAATGAAGATTTTGTTGCCGTTTTCACGTCTGAAATGATTCACTGTTAGTGCATAGAATTCAACAAGTAACTATCACTTTCTCGGAATTGCTTGCAGTGAGTATATTCTGGGTTCACAATTCGAACAGAGAAATGTATGCACTGAACCATGTCTTCCCTAGATGACTTCACAGCAACAGCGCCCCCTCTCAAGTTCCAAGAAAGCAATGTCATTAATGCATTTAATCCAGTAAGGATGTCAGACTGTTTCCTAAGTTAAAGAAAAAAGTTGTTGTAATGTCGAAGGAAATCAACTGCAACTACACTTTAGTTGTTGGTATATATCACAGTGTAACCGTAGAACTAATCGTTTTAATTTTTACGCGTGTATCATGTATCATTTGTTTCGTTTTTTAAATCTCTTTGCAACCTGTGTAATAAATGGAATGGTCCAAAAAGTTTTTATCCAATCATGTGTCAAATCGGTTGCCGCGTAAATGTCTCAGCCACTTACGATTTTGGAGTACTCGAGCGGAAAAACGCCTTCCGGCTTACGCAAGAACGTTTTGTGAACAGGCCACGGTAGTTAAAGAACAAGTAGGTCCTAATTGCCCGACAATATATCCACCCGGTTAAGCTTTAGTGTACGTTTGCGCCTGCTTTTATTCATTGTAGTGTATCAGAAGAATGAGAAGGTAGCTTGCCGAGATAGAGATAAGGAGAGTGAGAAGACATTTTGGACTTGGCAGAGTGAAGATCGAGAGAAATCCTCAGAGCATGTTTGAGACCGGCTTCAACTGTAAAGACAGAAATCTAGATTCAGAAGATTAGGTCTTCGGTCAGTTCTAGATACTAGGTATAGGCTACTTTGTCCCAGCACCAGAATTCGGCAAACCAGGCCAAATTACCAGTAAACTGATTTAGAGTAGAGATTTGAGTTAAATTGACCGAGTTTAAAAGTAAAACATAGAAATTAGTTCGTCGATGGTAATGTACGATAAGAGAATTTGAAAGGTTTTGAATGTTATGCCTTTTAAGTGGCCTTCCATAATTATGAAGTCGGATCTGCGGACCGACTGGAGATCCAGAACCTGAGATGGAGCAGTTTGACAAGACCAGAAACCTGGGTTTGCTGCTACTGCAGCTGAGTTACTTGGCCCTTGAGGTGTTCACAGCTAGACAAACCTTGGAAAACCATTGGACTGTGACATTGCCGTTTTTTTAAGGAAAGAGTCAGTATTGATAAAGGATTGTACATGTACATAAATTAACGTAGAGAATGAGTGGGAGGTGAATTGAGTTAATAAGGTATTACGAAGCACTTGAATCCGTTTTGCTTTTATTTCATTTCTGTGTTGTGTTCCGGATCCGGGGTTGCCGTTTCAAAAGTAAAAGTTATCTAGAACGATGACAGTATGGTTTATCCAACTCTTTTTCGTAGACTTCATAAAAGTCATAAAACTGCTAACACGTTTCTTCATTACACATAAGGTTTTGCATACCCAAGCCACCTTGACAGGTCGGTACGGCATCACTCCACGTGACGTTGTTGTAGCCCGTGTCTATGCATTCAATGGACGAGGCTCCATGAAGAGTATATCCAACGTCACAGGAGAAATCCACACGAGTCCTGAAGAACTTGAAGTTGTTGAGATTGTAAGACAGTGAACGCGGGTTGTTGATGGTGTGGTCTCCGTTCGCCGGTGGTCCAATGTCATTACTGCACACGCCTTGGGATACTGAACGTGAAATAGGGGAGTTTTGTGAGAGACACAAAGTGTTGAATAGGAAGTATGCATTTATTTTCTAAGGAAAAAGAGGTTAATATAACCATTCAAGCTAGGCGCGTGGTTGTGCCTTCTTTTGGCCGGAAACGCGTACCTTCCTGTTCAGTTCACCTATGGCGTTTCAACTCTGAAAAGATCAAGGCATTGGGGCATGTATGCTTCAGGGATAATTATTTGTGTCATTCCATGAGGTTGGGGCACAATTTGTAATTTTTACCACCTGTCATGACGTAGAGTAGGTCATTTTCTCTGTAAAAATACACCTCTGTTATGCAAGATCTACAACAATGTCAATTTGGAATCCACATGCAAGGCAATAGCTTTTTCATTTTTATGGAACCCCCATAACAGTGGACACCGTCACAACTTGTGCCCCAGCCTCATGGAATGACCCATTTGTACTCGTAATAAGGGCCAAAAGAATTCGTACCAGGCTGGCAGCTGCTTCGTTTCATGAAATTTACGTCTTATTTTCTTTTTTTGGGAACTAAAAATACCTGCCCAGAAATGTTTTCATAGTAAAACCTTTCCTGACGTGTTTGTGAAAATGAGATTGAGAAATATAACCAGAGTGGTCAAGACTAGTGAGTTTTGTGAAAAGCTCCTTCCGTAAGAGAAAGTTTGTTTACGTTTTGAAGCGATTTTGAAGGCTCGAAACAAAGAATTCGAAATCTTGCTGAAGTTTTCAAAAGTGGGCTGTGGTGGAGAAAGGAGTGAAGGTTTTAGATTTGCTGTCGAGTTTCCCCTATGTTTTTCTTCACTTCCCAATCAGACGTGTTTACGTATCGACCTAACTAGGCTTCTTTCTTCCTCCAGACGTAGGTCATATCCATGTGGCCAAACAACTCCATCTTTTTATGGCCTTGGTTGTGATCTATGGGTTGTTGTTGGCCTCCCGGCAGATTTTTCTGGCGAATCTAGGAGAGACTTTGCACTTCCTATCACGCCCATTGAGGTTTTCGGTGTGTTGGACCTCTTATGCTTCCTGGTGATATTCAGCACTGTTGTAACAGGCGATTCACAAAAGCGCACCTCCAAGAGTTTGCACTGCGTTGGCCAATCACAATGCGCGAAATCTGTCGACCCAATAGAGGGATTTCACATTAGCACTGTCTGCGCATATCCACATCGAGACCGAGGCTCTATGTGTTGAACTTCGTCGCGCGCACCCGCGGAGTCCACACAGTACATGCAGTATCCGGTTCGTTCGTAAGTGTGACGCCACATCAGTTGAAACACGGACCATTGGTTCAAACCACGCTCACTGCACAGCTCGTGGTAAATTGCCGTTATTTTTCATTTTTAGTGTCAAATCATCCTGGAGGACTTTTCCACAAAAATTTGCAGCCTGAAAAGTCTGAATTTAACATACTTGACTCCTTACTTTCAATCGTCTGATCGTATTGAGAGTAGATCGACTGCGCCCGCTAAGTCACGAGACCTATAGTGGGTATATTAATTCAACAAACACGGCGTCCACCAAAAGCAAAGCGATTCATAAAAATCATTTACCAAATATAAAGCCGACGGTAGGTACCGTACTGTAGCGCCGCGCCCCTCCGACGAAGGCGAGGGCGCCCTCCTCCTCGAGCCGCAGCGCATCAGACGGCACACCGGAGAGTCCCTGAGCGGCTAGGGACAAGCCGTTGGGACCGAAGTATACCGTCCCCCAAGAAGTTGGTCTTCGTCGAGATGATGGCTAATCTGATTGGTCGAAACTTAATGACGTAACCTGGACAGACCTGACTTGAAATAAACTTCGCCTGGACACCTGACTTATATACAACAATTAATAAGCGGCTGGTTATTCATCAACACACTCAACCAATATACCAGCAGAGGGCCCTCTCAATGGGAAGACTGTGTGACTAGACCTTGCCCGGAGCAATGAGCCCCACGATAACCCGTGTGCATCCAGTGCCACCGGGACCTGAATAAGACAATAGGGCTATGATCTCAGGGCTAATGCACTACTCACAACTTGCGCTGCGAGATAGCAATCTACCCTTAATCGACCGTAAGCTCCCACAAGGAACTCTTACCACACCACCAAATAGCCCCTTAATTAACCCACGAAGCCCCTCAACGACACACGCACCACTCGGGACTAGGAACTAGCCACAATAACGACCCAACGTACGAGGGTCTCACCTGTGCGCCCGCTCAGTTGCTCTGCTTAAACCACAGCTCAGGGTTTTAGTAGCAGGATCCAACACAAGGTCTAATAACGACGCAATACGTACGAGCGCCCGTCACGCGTTATATAACCTTTGCGCTGCTGTGACCACGCCCACGTAAGCGCTCACATGACAAAGCAGTGACTTTTGCTGCCCTATCGCACTACGCATAAGGCCGAGCTTATGCGCCGCGCTCGCTTAACACACAGTAATTCGCGCCTAACATTTGCCTCTGTTACTGGGCAGAGCGCCATCTATAATTTCCGCTGTACGCTATGCTTAGCACCCTCTGTCGCGCGAGTACTCGGACTACTGATGTGCTGGGTACTATACCGTACCTTTGTTGTATTGTTTGTAGGCAACACTCAAAACACACGTTGCTGTGGGGTTGATACCCACTATAGGTCACGTGATTTAGTTGGCGCAATCAGTCTATTGAATATTGAATATTGAATATATTGAATATATTGTGAATCGCCCGTATTGCCGTGTAGCCTTCGCCTTCTTAATGGCCATTCACGATACGCTGGCCGCATCTGGAGGAAGCAAGGAGAAGCATACAAACCGAAGAGCACAGCCCCAAGCGTGGTGGTGGCGCTGCCTCTCTGCTAATATAGGGTATGAATTATTTTGACCAGGAGCAAAAAAGAAATCTGGGCCGTATCTGTTTAGAATTTAGAAAAGTGTGTAACTTTTCAAAGGGGAATTTTGAGCACAAGTGTACTATACATGCATGAACCACATGAATATGTAATGTACATGTACACCCAACCGGCTCCGCGCTGACGCACAATTTCAGCGTACATGTACATCCACTTGTACACCCAACCTTACACACCACCCACACAAGTGTGTATTTGCCTGCAACTTGGGACCCCCTATTGTTCCTCTTTTGTTTGTACTTTAACTTTTTTAGAAGACCACCCATATGTTTTGTACACAGTTGTCAATCGGGGACCCTCTGTCAATCGGGAACCTTATTGTCCTCTATTGTTCAGGGTCCCCAATTGAATGCAGAAACAAACTCAACGCCATCGCACCTCACATTATGTGGACTTCTCTTTTGGCAGAGGTCCACACTATACCGTATGCTACGCTTGCACGGCCTAAGGTGTTCCGTGCACCGTACGTGACTGGATCGGTTTTGTGCATGTAAAACACGAAGATAAACGTTGTGCAAACGAAGTCTTCAAAACGAGACGGCTCAAAACAGAGGATTGGCAAGTTGCTGAGGACGTTTTTTGTGGTTCGCGAGGATCTGGTCAAGTAACCACCGCGCACGTTCGAAGTCGATAAGTTGGACACGTCGAATGGGAGGGAAACATTCGTGATGACAAACTCTAAAATCCCCCCACCGCGGATTGGCGCAGATAGGGGGTGGGGTGAACATTTAAGATGTGGAAATGGATAACCTTAACTAAACATTGCGATGAAGGGGTTACCTTTAAAAAAGGAAAAGGTACGTTTACTTGTGTAATGACTTGTCTTAACCCATGTAGAAGGTTTTGGTCTCATTTTCTTCAAATTTTCATTAAAATTCTATTCCTTTCACTCTTTGAAAGTTAACTTTATGATTCTCAAAAGGAGAAAATCCGATTTCCTTTTTGGTGGGCATGGTTTTATTTTAATTTATATAATGTACTCTACAAATCTAATTTGTCAATACCCCGCCCTCTGTTCCCTGCCCAGTCAGTCAGGGGTTCACATTTTTATTATTACATCGGCTCTTTTCAAGATGTATTTTTGCGTTGGGGGGATGTTAATTTACATACATGTAACAGGTTTGCCCTGATCCAACAAATATTAATAAGCACTGTATACTCAGTGCTTGTCCGAGAGCTTGCCAAAAACCCCACAAACTCACTCGGGTTGGACTCGAACCCACGACCTCCTCCTCCTCCTCGACCCCCGGTGGTTGAGTGGTTGAGACATCTGCAGTAGTAAGCAGGAGGTCGTGGGTTTGAGTCCCACCCGAGTAAGCTTGTGGGGTTTTTTTGCAAGCTCTCGGAAAAGCAATGAGCATACAGTGCTTATTAATATACAATGGGTAAGGGCAAACCTGTTATCTCTAGTAAATTAAAATCGGCTCTTCTTTCAATGTCTTACTTCTGTATATGGAAATCCGAAAGAAGCCTCCACAGATCTGGTTACTGTTTCCCGTACACCTGTTTTGACAATCAGATTCCGGCTTCCTCCCGAATCTGTCGTAGTCTTCGTTATTTCCACAGAAACATTCATGCTGGAATTCAAGTCCAGCGTACTTGTAGGTGACGGGTTCGTCTTCCAGACAGCGCTTGAAGCACCATTCACTGGATTGATAGTTGCTGCTTATGGGTCCTCTAGGCAACGCACGAGGACACAGAAGACCCAGACACTCCTCCTCGAAGCACCCCAAATTACCAGGAGCTGTAATCAAGAAAAATCATACCTTTATATTGAAAAGGGATAATTAGATTTTTTTTTAAATATTCCGTCCTCGTTTTGAGACTATAGACAGTCTTAATGAATCCAGCGCTTAGTGTGCACAGTCAGTACATCAAAGTCTAAAAGTTCGACTTTGTAACGTCTGGGATTCGTACTGTGACTAACAAAGTGTGGTTATAAATTCCCTGAAAAAGCTATTTCTCTCGAAGGTTATGCAACTGACATGGTTTTAGCAAACAAGCTATAAACAACAAACAAAATATCTCACCATTTTGTGGCTGTGAGAACACAAGTACAGTTTGTGTAGTCACCATCAAGGCAGCAATGACACACTGGAGTCCCAAGGATAACGTTTTAAAATGGTACATAATTTGTTGTTTGCGTGTGCGTTGAGGAACCGCTGTAACATTAGGAAGGCCTTTTGCTTGTGATCTTTAATTCGGCATCTCCTGATATCCTGATGCAAGTCTTTACAAACTGTAAATGTTGAAGTAATTCATTGTTATGGATTTAGTACATGGGAGAAGTTGTACGTACAATGATATCTACGTATTCAAATTGCGATTCATTTTATTTTTCCATTGTAAATTACCAGCATACTAAAAAAATAAACAAACGTCAAAGTACAAACTTTAAGTTCCATTTCCAAACTTTAGTGACCGTAATCTAGAAGACTTTCTACATTTTGCATTGAAACAAACTGCAGTATGGACGACAATGAATTCCATTTATTTTTCTGAAGGTCACAGGATGTTAGCTTCAAAGAATACATAGGTCAATTCAGGTTCAAGTGTTCTATGTATTTATGCAAACTGCAGTCTCATTTAGAAGACTTTCCGTTACAGCAGTTTTCTGTTTCCGCAAACAACACATTTTGCAAATCATTCTGAAGCGTACGTATACCTCCTAAATGTTTACAGGAGTGCAAAATTCGTGTAGCTGTTTTCCAAGGACAGTTTTCTCTTGCACGAACAAAATCGTAAAGAATCCCGTTTACCAACGCGAGCAACCGCGAAGAAATAATAAAAGCAGCGTTTTAATTAGCACAGCATTGCTGGAAAAGAATTTATTCTAAAAGGAAAAAGATCGTGGTGTTTTCTCACGTACTTGATAGCCGCCGTGTAACACCGTACCAATTTGTTTGAATTGGCAAAAAAACGACCCCTAAAACGAGACAGATAGCTGTCATCTTCTAGAAATGCCAGTACTTGGGTGGTTATATGTAGATTCAGACTGTTTTATCTCAGTAATTCTCAGTCAAAACATAAAAACTACTTACCTGCAAGTGGCTGTTCCAGCGCAATGGCAGACACTGATACTGTGAGTTATTTGCCACCTACAGTATATATAGCAAAACGATCAGGAAATTTGTTTCCCTTATTTGAAGAAGGGAATTAAATTTGCAGACATTGCAAACCATGTTGAGCAGCTATATCCTCATAGGTTTACGTACACCATGCGCGGGACTGCCGCTTTCGAAATTAGTGTTATCCTCGGCGCGAGCGAGAGAGAGGGCGCAATTTTCAGAGCAGTGGAGGCTCCTTTGGTGGACACAGAAATGACAATGGATATTTATCCAAGCTGGCAAATTTAACAAGACGATTGCTGGCACATGCTCCGTGTAAAATCATGGAAACTTACAGATTTCTGCTATCTAGTTTCCCTAAACCGGTTTACACAATGTTCGCTCTGGCAGTGAACTACGCACTTGGACAGACGAATCCATCGATATTTCACTGGAAATTTCCGATGGCCCCCTTTAATGGCGGAAAGTGTTGGGGGGGGGGTTTATGGCGCGACTCAAGTAACGACGGTTCCTTTCTATCACAATGTATTTCTCTTCTTTTTTAATATAGTTACCTCTTCAGTTCAAATTGCTTTGCACGAGGGCCCTGTATATAAAAACAGTGGGAATTATTTTACAATTACTTTGCTAGCAATTTAACATTAAAAGCAAGTTCAGATGAAAATTATACTATGTAAATATTATATAAATAAAATCGACAAATATCAAAAGGGAACGGACATTACAAAATGTGCTTTGTCAGAGGAACAACTTTGAAAAACGATTAAATGTGTCAGACCCGTCAGTGCACACCATTCCAGGGGCTTTGAATGTATAGTAACACAGGCTTTGGGCAGCCTTGTTACCGAGTTTCTTTCAACAAAATTATGTGTTTTTGTGGTCTTGTGCAAATAATTAATGGGTACATTTTCATTTAAGACCAAGCAGATACTTCACTTTTACATCAGATTATTTTTGAGAAAAATGGTTCATTGTTATCTTAAACTTGTAAACTTGTAGGCACATGAACCCCAACTTGGAAGTAAATTATAAAATGCATCACGTCATGAAAGATAAGAGCTTGTCATCGAAATTACTTGGATGACAGTTAGTAAAAGATATGAAAGTGCAAATCTATAAAGATGTTTCCTGGTTAACATTCTGATGTAATATACAGCATATTTTAAAAAGGCACTCATGGTGTTGTAAACTTGAAATATATTATTCTAAATCTACACTGGCGCCTTTTATTTATATTTATATTTATATTTACTCTTTGTACACGTTCACAGGCTCTGCAGCGATTAAACTGTCGTTCTATTCTCAGTATTGAGCAGATGTAGCTTGCTTCGTTTGGCAGTGAATACCAGTAGTTGGGTGGTTATAGATTCAGACTGTTTTATCTCATTAATTCTTCAAAACATAAAGCTACCGGTACCTACCTGCAAGTGGCTGTTCTAGAGCAATGGCAGACACTGATACTGTGCGTTATTTGCCACATATACAATATAGCAAAACGATCAGGAAGTTCGTTTCCCTTATTCAAAGAAGGGAATGAAATTCAATAACTCTATCATTTCGCAGACATTGCAAACCATGGTGAGCAGCTATAACTTCGTCGATTTACGTACAACATGCGCGGGATAAATGCTTTCGAAATTTCGACGAATCCATCGACATTTCACTGGACATTTCCGATGGCTCCCTTTAATGGCGGAAAGTGTGGGGAGGTATATGGAGCGACTGAAGTAACAACGGTTCCTTACAATATTTAAATGTTTTAAAATACAGATATTTTCATATAAACAACATATATTGTTCACATCTCAAATTTGGTAGGGAGTTAGATACTTCAAAATCTTGTTCCTCTGGCTTGAATTAGAGCCCCTCTAAGGGCAGTTTCACTCAACTTCACTTCACTATTTTTCAACGCGAACCACAACTACACAATTACTATTTCCCTCCCGATTACTAAGTCTAAGTACTCTGCATAAATAAACAAATAAACAGACATCGAACTAATAAGTAAGGAAAAGCATTACCCAACAGTGTGGACGTTTCTTTCAGGTATCAAAACGAGATTAAAGAATTTACATGACTTGACCCCATCATTAGTGCACGTGAATTGTAAAGACTGATAATTTGGAAGTCTCTTTCAGGAACTAGGAATAATTTTAATAGGCCGAAAACAGTAATATTTACTGTGCAATGTTACAGCATAAAAATTTGCATTGTAAGAGTTTGAATAGGCTATAACAAGGCGCACGAACGACACATCCACTTTAAGAAGAGGATGCAGGCTGGCAGGACTGCATTTCTAAGAGACCTTTCTTGGTGTTATTTGTACACCAGCGGGTGAGGTCCAACACCTTGAAGGATTTATCGTCACCACTGTCTGTCTTAATCTTCACCATACCGTCGTTACTTCCTTCGGTGATAAAAGTCTTCACAGCGATGAAACCGTAGTTATCCTCACTGATGCATGGTTGTGCCTATCGTAATAATAAAAGAGGAACAAATTTATAAGTACGATGACATGTAATTTTTATTTTCTATGTGCGGCTGTTGAAGATTTCAGAGAAGATGCATCATGCTTTGAGACACAACATCAAAATGGCAGGTATTTCAGTTGAGTTCATACATTTTCTTAAAAATCGCTAGTGTATCTCCACCATGGCAGAGAATCATTCAGTTGACACCATAAAAAAACTTGCCATATCATGACAGCTTCGTGTCAATTACGCATGACTGCTAACACCCACCTGCAGGATTATTTCTAACAGCTTGTCGGTGATCTTAACAGGAATTCCCATCTGATTGAGGGCTTTTTTCAGCTGCTTCTTGACTTTCCCCTTCAAATGTCCAGGCTCGTTTTGCTGACAGGGTCCGGCATCTGGACAGATATCCAGAAATGGGAATGCAACTTTTGTCGTTTGTGAGTCAGTTCCCCTACCAGGCTGTATAGAAGATTAGAAACATCATGTGAAACATTTTACGCTTTCGGAATAACGGAGTCCAATATCATCCATAATGAAATTCGAACTTGGACCACGAGAGATGAGAGGATAGGGCTACGATTCTAGACATTTAAACGTTTCCATTAACCTTTCTCCCTTCCATTCAGTTTTCCATTCAACAAAAACGTGACTTGGAGGTTACTTAATTGTGCATGTAATTTACATAATTTTATTTCATCTTTTTAAGCAAAAGAGAGATCATTTGTTTCTCTCCCTTGCAAGTTGTCCCCCCATCCTCCCTAATCTCTGTCCTTTGGGTGATAAAGCGAGATAGCGCCAAAAGGAGCTGATGACGTGCTTGTCATCATTAGCTGTATAAATGGATCAAGACTCGAGTTCAAAAACCTACGTTTCTTATTGCAGTTTGGTGTTTAGCCAACTCCGCATCCAGCGCTTGGACAGCTTCTGTGCATGTTTCCCTGCACTTAGCCGATATCTGAACATCCTCGTGGTTTTCCAACACGGCGTCCTCAACTTCTTGATGATGCCTCCAGAGTTTCTGACATATCACCTGTGTTCCCTCGGTCAGTTTGCGTAGAGCTTCTTCAGCTTCCGAATAAGGTGATCGAGACAGCCTTTTACTCTGACGAATCAGTGCAGTCATCTGGTAAATGGAGTCAGCAATAGTGATATTTTCTTAATTAACCAATTTTTCTGTCTTTATTTTCAGGAAATACGGGCACCAGGAATTTTTTTCTTCAATTTATAGGAATGAAAATTATACTTCGTTGTGTCTGCATATTTTAACAAGATGAACATGGCTATGTTTTGTTGGTTGCTCGTGAGTCTGGTAGCTGTGCCGTGCTACTTATTCTAAGGTTTACCTCCAGCAACTTCCAAGTGCTTCCCATCCGCACGACGAAGTCTCCTTTGCTGGACAGTATTTTCAGCAGTTCGTCAGCTTTCTCGTGTCTGCCATCTTTGATGTCACTCACAAGCTCTTCCGCACTTTTCCGTAGATCACTGGCTTCTCTCATGGCGTCAAAGAAGAAGTTGCATATCTCCTCAACTTTATCCGTGCATTGACGAGCCAAGGTAACTGGGTCCTTATTTATATCCAGTATTTTACTCACCGATGAAGCAACATCTCTGTGCTTCATTTTGTTAACCAAGGTGCAGAAAGATTTAAGGAACTCATTTCCGGAGTTGTAGCCTGGTTGAATCTGGAATTTCGAAAATGAAATTGCCATAGACCAGACGCATTTCTCATGAAACACAAATGTAGGCATGCATGATATGTGTTGAATGTGCTTTATTCTTAAGACAGATTCGAGGACGTCCTTGTGTAGCCTAAACTTGTCTGTAAACCCCATACGTCTGATTTCCTTGCGCAGTGTTTTAGCGAATACATGTAGTAATTTGAGCTCTGATGAACAAACGCCAAAGCTCTCGTCCGGGTGTGACAAAATGTTGCATTACTCTAAAGAAAATGAATGAGTAAATGTCATGACAAATTATAAGCTAACTTGTTAGCAACGCATAATTAACTCAAAATATCTTTCTTCTTTATACCTTAAGTAACTGATTCCATAGCTTAGGATAGTTTTTGTCCACGTCAATGCTGAAGATGGTGTTCAGTCTTTTTTTCAATTCGCTTTGAATTTTTGTTGCATTCTGTTCGTCCAGCATCAAAGGGAAATACTGGTTCTTCGTTTCCTCTTCGATACCGAGTTCCTCTGTCTGTATAAGGAAGCAGACAAGAAACACTGATCCACTAAGGTAGTTGTCCTGGGATTTTAATTAACGAGCCAGTTAGGTATTCCTGGACAGCTTATGCCCAAATTAAGTGCATCAACTGACATTGATACACGCATACAACATCCGCTTATTCGCGCTGCCTTGTGCGGAAAAGGACCTTGCTTTTTTTAAATCGCTTATTGTAACAAAATTATTAGCCACGGAATTGTATCCCGTATTTGGCCAATATTTGTTCCTTTTCAACTATATTGACGTCCACCACCAGTAACAGGTAAACTTGAGACTAATTTCATATACTAACATACTAACTCTTGCATCATTCTATACAAAATATTTACCCCGAATTTGTCCACAATACCGTCCAACAGAGGACGTAGTTTCAGACAACAATCGGTAGCGGCGCGGATGATTTCATCCGACGAGGTTATCTCCTCCAACTCTTCCCTGCCATCCAGCTCAAGTTCCCCTTCATTATTTTCAAACCTGTGTTTCAATATTTTTTTCTCCATGCTGAAGTGCTGTTCCCAAGCCTGCCTGAAGAACGGGCTCCTATCTAGGATTGCCCTGCCGTCACGCTTGATGGTTTTACAGTTCAGCGCTGATACATCTTTGTCTGTATCGCGGCTGCTAAGGCCGTCTTTGAAAGTGAGGGGTTTCTGGTCATTATGTAGACAATCGCTGCTTCTAAGCGAGCAACACACGTCGATTTCTGCAAGCATCTGCATTAAATTACAAAAAAGACGTAGCGACTGGAAAGTCAAA
This sequence comes from Acanthaster planci, assembly GCF_054643075.1. Lineage (NCBI taxonomy): Eukaryota > Metazoa > Echinodermata > Asteroidea > Valvatida > Acanthasteridae > Acanthaster > Acanthaster planci. Next base: position 21,808 of record NW_028257717.1, on the reverse strand, counting down.
TAAAGATGGCAGATTTCAAACACTTTAGTGAAGATTTGTAACACACTTCTAAAACAAAATAAGAAGCTTAAATTTAAAAAAGAAAGCATAATCAAAGACCTACCTGGAGGAAGGTCCACCTTGAAGTTACATGAACAATGTTCTTTTGTATCAATCTGAGTAACTCCAGGCTAGCAAGGAGACTTCCGCACCTGACAGCCTCCCTGTATGACCGGATACACAGAGAGTCTAGCTGTATGGTTGTAGGTGTCGACATTGTGTGCTGAGTGACTTGATCCAGTGTTGTGGCGTTCTGACCCTCCATCTCTTGCTGAGAGGACGGCAAGGGCATCTGCTGACCTTGAGCCCCTTGTTCAAGAGCTGTCTTGGCACGACTGCAAAGACCAATCAACAGGAGCTGGTTGTGTGCGATCGCTAAAGCCGTGTCCGCCCTTAGCTTTCTACCTTCCGTTTGGCACAGACCCGCCATCATTGCCTGGATAGCGTTTTCGTGAGCTTTGTCAAATACCTCTTTTGCTTCTTCAGGCTTGTGACCTAGATACAAAACCTGTAGCTCTCGTTCCCTGCCCATCTTCAGGTACGTCAGTGCAAGGTATCGTGTGATATCGAAGTTTTCTCGATCGACCTCTTTCAGCTCCTCCAAAACCGTTGCAGCTTCTTTAAAATTGAAGTTCTGGAAGTGAAGAATTCCTAGTGTGAGACTGTTGCTTTTGTAAAAACCCAACAGTTTGTTGTAAGCTTCTTCCTTTCTCCTCTCATGTTTCTTTTGTACTTTCCACTTACAGGATGTCTCGTCAAGAAATTCAAACGAAACCGTAAGATCTATCACTTTCTGCCATAAATCCATTCTCGATTCGTATCCCGCAGCTTTGTGGTTATAAACAAAGAACTTAGCAAATTCAGAGTACAGCAGAAACTTGTTTTCAGTTGTCCAGTGTTTTTGACTGTTGGATGCAGTTCTCGTAGAGCTCCTCCGCTTCTTTTGTTTTTTTCAAAAAGCTATATACTTTGCATTTATCCATCAAGGCGTATGTCTGTCCTTTGTTAAGTTTGAGACACTGATCTAGCTCTGTAAGAGCTTCTTCATTCCATTTGTGAATCGCTGCCTTGTCTCTCCTGCTGTATCCCCTAGCATGTGCCATGTAGCACAGTGCCAACTGGTAATGACTCTCGTAGCAGTTTGGATTGTTTTGAATTCTATCTTTTAATATGTCTATGGCTTCTGAAACCTTTCCTTCACGTCTGTAATATCTGACTAAATTCAGTACTACCTTTTGCACTTCATGGGCTTCTTCGTATGCCCTCGTCAAATGACTTAGTCCTTCTATTTTTTGTTCTTCCCCTCGTCCAATTAAGTTCAATCCAAGAGCTGACCTTGCAAGCTGATATTCATCCTTTATCTCCATCATCTTTTGCAAGTAATCCTTTTCCTTGTCCAAGAGATCCTTACCCATAGGGTCCATCTTTTCGTACTCAGGGGTGGTGACTCTTCTACATCTTGCCATTCTGCCCGCCATTAGCGCAGCCCCGTGGAGGAAGTTGACATTTTCGGGGAACTTCTTCAGCGCTTTCTCAAACATTTCCAGAGAAGACGCATACACATTTGGTCCGAGTCGTTTCAAAGCAGCCGCGTGCACTGCTCCGATCACTAGAAAATCTTCGTTCTCCATTGTGTAACCACCTAATTCAGCGCGTAGCTCTTTGACCTTTTGGGTTTTAAGGCATTTGTTCTCGATCCACATGCGATTCAGTAGTGACACAACTTTGTAGCCTTTACGCAGACGCTCATCTGTCTGTTCTATCCTCTCGTCTGCTTTGTCCAGGAACTCTCTGGCTTTACGAACGTCCCAGCGTTTTGGGTCGTCACATATTTCCAAGTACGCCCTGAAGAGAAGACCTTCGATCCCCAGTAAGTGTGGTGTCTTGTCCAAGTCATCGTCTATCTTGCGTATTACCTTATCGCAATCGATCTCAAACCCAATTTTCAGATTCCAAGTGAAATGATACAGAGGTCTTTCTTCCAACAGACCTTTTCCCAAATCATTCCTGTAAGGTGAAGAGAAAAAAATCACGCACACGCCTAAGCTAATTACATTACGGTGGTGACTAGGTTTTATAAAAGAAAAAATTCAGGGTAGAACTATTTCACTTGTCTGTTCCCATAATCTCTGAATACCACCAGCCATCCCAAAGAGGCTCGATCCCATTCCTGAAATACATGTTCTTAAAGGTGAGAACATCCTATTCATTTGCGGTGTGTAGCAGTGGGTTCTTGGATCAGCTTGACATTAATTTTTCACGATTGTTTTTTTTTCTGTGGTAAGACAGATCGACAAAAGGGTGGCCTATCTAAATTTTGACTGCTACTTTTGGTATTTTGCACATGAGCAGTGGTGAGCTCTGGATCGTCTGCCTACCTTGCAAGGGGATTCTCGCAGACGTCGTCCATGATGATTATGTGGGGGATTTGTTGTACTGTTTCCTGTAAAGATGAAATAAATGAATTTGTAAAGGCTTACCTGTGATATATTGCTAGCTCAAATACAAAGCATGGTAAATAAACAATGAAGTGAATAAAGCAGGATGTAAGACCAACAGATTGAGGAGAAAATTCATGCAAATTGTTCCGATTCCACATCCACATTAATGTTCAACCCATTTTTAAAATAGTTTTGCCGAGTTTTTGTTAGTTTATCCATAATATTATTTGGAAGATATTAAAGTCGGTTGCCAGGAAAGTGGAAACTAACCTCCCCTTGTATGTGCCTGATTGATATACTTCCTGGTTGATAACAAAATACAAGTACACGTAAATATTTTTGTAATACTGTATGCACATGTGGCTTTACAATTACATGTATTAGACGCGCATTTTCCCCCATCCCCAATTTAATCTTGACAAGAAATTGCTGCCGCTGTAGGTATATTGATTTTTCAACGAAATTGGTTTGCATGATGTGGGAAGCGAAAGCCGGACGGAGGTAGCACCGTCGTCGGAAATACCAAGGTTTGTGAGTGAGGGTCTGAAACAACCCACGGACTCGCACCTAGCGTCACTGGGGGTGTGCTTTGCCCACGAGATCACAAAACTCATCTCACGAAAGCTATTGCCGGTTTGCAGCAGGGGCATTCTCACCGCTTTGTCATATTTGCCCCCGTCTGAAATGCATGTATGAACGCAAAAACTTAAAATTATACTGACCCTATCTTTGTCTATTCCTTACACTGCTCTAACACCAACAACACCTGGTTTCTGGTCCCCATGTTTTGCATGTTTTTTCTCTGCTATCACTGCTTGTCTTCGTCCTCGTCAGCAGTACTTCTGGTCTTTTACTTCCATGATAACCACTACTACATGTTTTTTCTCGACTACACTGGTGTGACGTAGGCTCAGCTCCTCTTTTTGGCAGCGTCGATCGTATGACTAGAGTGGTATGAGAACTTGACAGTTACTGAACAGACGAAGGTCAATGGTGCTGGTGCGGGTGATCAATATGCGACCAACAACAGCATTGCGTACTGGATGGCATTTCCTGGCATTGGGTATTGCAGGGAATTTCCTTGCATTGCGTATTGCACGGGATTCCCCAGAGATACAGGCCTACAGTACATAGTATGTGATTTAAAATTAATCGATTTTCATATTATTGTCTGGAAATAGTTTTCACGTCAACGAAGCACTCGTCTGCATTACATTTATTTCATTTGAATTAAAGATCTTGAGCTAGTGAATATTTGGAAAATATGTCGTTCAGTGGATAAATTTTGTTTTCGGGAGGTGGCCGAGGTCTATTGTTGTGACCTTACTGCTCATGTCTTGAGGGCGCTGCTCTAGTCTTGAGGGCGCTATTTACGCACGTTATGGAGCGTTTCCACTGTTTTCTCGAAATGTGTTTTGTTCCTGCAAAATCATAATACAGTTGTTTAAGATTCATTTTTCGTGATGAATACTGAGATAGGGATACTTTGTTGAGTGGTAACACCTTTACTGCCTCTTATCAACTTATCAGAACAAATTATTACTCTGACAATTAATTTGTTAACGTCTTGAAATTAATTATGATGATCCAGATAAGCTTTCTCTCCTGCATCTCAACGTCAGACGTTTAGGTAAAAAATTGATGATTTAAAGACACGTCTTCATTCAGTAAATCGAAAGTTGTCAATTATTGGTTTTAACAAAACTTTCCTTAATGCCAACGGTAACTTAAATCTAAACCTACCTGGATACATCTTGGAGTCCAAGAAGAGGGAACAGAAAGTGGGAGATTTAGCTTTGCATATGTCATCGAGTCTCCAATATGTCCGAAGGTATGACATAGATGATCTAGGTAATGATTCACTGGAGTTTATTCTTGTTGATATTGTCACTCCTCGTCAATGTAAGAATCTTCTTGGTGGTGGTTTACACACATCCTACAGCTACCTTTGAGCAAGTTATTACCTGCAGCATATACAGACCTCATCTCAAAAGAAAGAAAACTTAGCTTCTTGTGTGGTGATTTCAACTTACATCGAATTAATGTTCATAACAATAAGCAGTCACAGGAAGATTCAGCACCTCTTATTAACAAACTTATAAAGGTAACCAAACATCTGCTTCTCACATTGCAAACATTTTTTTAAATACCTGTAAATTAGATTTTTCCAAATGCGGGTATTTTAGTGACTAAGACGTATTTATTATAATGAGCAGATTAAATTGCACAAAAGTAGTATCCGGAATACTTAGAAAATAATCAACGATGAAATAAGCAGCAAATCGTATTTTAGATAGCATTTTTAATAGCATTGACATCAATGGCGAAACTACTGACGATCCACAGCGCATAGCTGCTCATTTTAATAACCACTTTACAATTGGTCAAAATCTTAGTGTAAAGAATTCCGTCAAATACCAACAAGTGTTATGACTACTTGTCTTATCCTAATCAAAATTCTATTTTCCTCGACTCAGTTACTTAGCAAGAGATCAGTGATATTGTGAATGCATTACAAAAGAAAAATGAGCAGGCCATGATAGAATAACCAGTTCTTTGATAGAGGAAATCATTTCCTCAATCTTTAAGCCATTACCTTTTCTTATGAATTTAGCTTTTACAAAAGAAATATTTCCCCAAAATGAAGATTGCCAACTGAAAGTTATTTCTATTGATAAGTGTGGTGATTCGAAACTGGTTAACAACTACGAACCAATTACAGTATTAACCACTTTCTCCAAACCTCTTGAGCGAATATTTTTTTTAATCGCACTACATGTACTAAGTGAAGCGATTATAACATTACAACTAATGCTCGATTCGGATTTCGAGAAAATCCCTCAACGTCTCATGCCATATTCAAATGAATTGACAAAATCACAGCTAAGCTTGACTCATCACAAAGTAAGCTTGGTATCTTGTCAGGCCTCTCCTAGGCTTTTGACACTATAGATCATTCTTTTATCAAAGCTTGTACATTGTGGTTTGAGAGTAACCTTTCTATTTGCCAACAATTTGTATCACTTGAAGTTTAAACAGATATTTTGTAGCAATGACAACATTCATCCTAATTTTACCCGAAATTGTGGAGAATTTCACTCTCTTTTTGCAAGAACAACTACTTTTCAAAAGGTGATTCGCCATGAAGGTCCTATGTCGTGGGAATGCTTTACATTACTTACTCATTGACATTCGCAGTCTTCCATTATTTAAATCAAAACTGAAACTTATCTGTTTTTTATTTCTTTGAGTTCAAGTTAACTTCTTAATGGGTTAGCTATGTGAACTTCGTATATTTTTATTTTCCTATCTTATTGCTTTGCATTGGAATACCTGCACCCCATGTCATGCGTGTGATGTGTTTTACGTGTAATTTTACTTTTTTGTTCTCGTGTTTTCACACTTTATGTGCTAATTATTATCAAAGGGATCCCTCCTCGACAAGCTTGCTTTTAGGGACCCCCTTCCAGATCCTTATGCAAATGTAACTTTCAACTGAATACCGAATCTCAAATTAATATGTACTTATTTATGTGTCGTAAAACTATATACCCAAATACATATTATATTCCGAAATTATTGACGATATGTATATTGAAAATAATGATAATTAAAAAACAAACTAAAAACAGAACGCTGCTTCATTTTTCCCGGCAGTGTATCCCGAGGCAGACTCACTACCGCTGGATTGCCCTAAATCCCATCATTGGAATTATGTCATGTACGTTTTGGCTGTTGTGTGTTGACAAATTGTGGTTGTGTTTGCATTCAGCGCGAAGCAAAAGCGTAGGGAAAGATTCCTACACCCAGCCGGCGAACAGAATAATATGCACGATTTCCCACAATGCGCTGCAAAAAATGGCCTTTCTGCGGTGAACTGTTTAGGCGCCCTGTGTTGTGGAACACCAGTGTTGCACTGAAAGACACTTTCGGAATCCTATGTTCTATACGTATTTGGAGAGAAGAAGTCTTAATAGGCCCACGCATGGCATTTCTATGCTCTGAGCGTCCACGAGGACGTCTCCAAGTTAAGAAGGGGGCAGAAGTAGGCAGGACTGCATACCCAAGAGAACTTTCTCGGTTTTATTTGTACACCAGCGGGTGAGGTCCAACATCTTGAAGGATTTATCGTCACCACTGTCTGTCTTAATCTTTACCATACCGTCGTTACTTCCTTCGCTGATAAACGTCTTCACAGCGATGAAACGTAGTTCTTCTCACTGACGCATGGCTGTGCCTATCGTAATAATAAAAAAGAACAAATTTCTGAATACAATGACATGATCAATATCAGTTCCATGTGCGGCCGAGCTTTTGGAGATTTCAGAGAAGAAACGTCATGTTGTGAGATACAAAATAAAAATGCCAGAAGGTCCTGTTGTGGGTTTATTTTCTGGAAAAATACCTGTGTACCTTCATCATGGCAGAGAATCATGCAGTTGACGTCACACAAACATTCGCCATATCATGACAATCACGAATGACTGCTAGCACTCACCTGCAGGATTATTTCCACTAGCTTCTTGTTGGTTTTAACAAGAATTCCCATCTGCTTGAGGTCTCCACGCAGCTGTTTCGTAACTTTCCCCGTCCAGTGCCCAGGGGTTTCTTCATCTGGGCACATGTCCAGAAGTGGAAATGTAACTTCTGTTGACTGTGGGTCTGATCCATCACCACTCTGTGTGGAAGAAAAAAAGAACATACAAATATGTTTCATACTTTTGAAAATCAGAGCCATAATGGAATTCGATTTTGGACCAACAAGAGATGAGAGGCCAGGGTGGCTTTTCTAGGTATTTTAGCCTTCTCCCTTAACCTTTTCTCCTTCTATTTTCCATTCAATTAAAGTAACTCGAAGATTACTTAAATTGCTGCAGTTTCCTTGGTAATTGTGCACGGAATTTGGATTCCTGCTGTTCTTGCTTATTTTAAGCAGTTTTAATGCAGAGGGTTGAGCCCCCTTGTGATGTATCCTTCTCTCTCCTTTGTCCATGTCTTCAGGTATTCTGCAAAGGAAGCGCAAATAATGCTTTATCACAAGCTATGCAATTTGATTGAGACTCAAATTGGTAACATTGCATTTCTCACCAAATTTTTGTGCTTAGCCAACTCCGCATCCAGCGCTTGGACAGCTTCTGTGCATGTTTCCCTGCACTTAGCCGGTATCTGAACATCCTCGTGGTTTTCCAACACGGCGTCTTCAACCTCTTGATGATGCCTCCTGAGTTTCTGGCATATCACCTGAGTTCCCTCGGTCAGTTTGCGTACAGCTTCATCAGCTTCCGAATAAGATGATCGAGACAGCCTTTTACTCTGACGAATCAGTGCAGTCATCTGGTTAATGGAATCAGCGATAGTGATATTTTCTTAACCAATTTTTCTGTTTTTATTTTCAGGAAATACGGGCACCAGGAATTTTTTTCTTCAATTTATATGAATGATGATTATACTTCGTTGTGTCTGCATATTTTAACAAGATGAACATGGCTATGTTTTGTTGGTGGCTCGTGAGTCTGGTAGCTGTGCCGTGCTACTTATTCTAAGGTTTACCTCCAGCAACTTCCAAGTGCTTCCCATCCGCACGACGAAGTCTCCTTTGCTAGACAGTATTTTCAGCAGTTCGTCAGCTTTCTCATGTCTGCCATCTTTGATGTCACTCACAAGCTCTTCCACACTTTCCCGTAGATCACTGGCTTCTCTCATGGCGTTTAAGAAGAAGTTGCAGATCTCTTCCACTTTATCCGTGCACTTACGAGCCAATGTAACCGGGTCCTTGTTTATATCCAGTATTTTACTCACCGATGAAGCAACATCTCTGTGCTTCATCTTGTTAACCAAGGTGCAGAAAGATTTGAGGATCTCATTTCCGGAGTTGTAGCCTGGTTGAATCTGGAATTTCGAAAATAAAATTGCCATACACCAGACGCATTTCTCATGAAACACAAATGTAGGCATGCATGATATGTGTTGAATGTGCTTTATTCTTAAGACAGATTCGAGGACGTCCTTGTGTAGCCTAAACTTGTCTGTAAACCCCATACCTCTGATTTCCTTGCGCAATGTTTTAGCGAATACATGTAGTAATTTGAGGTCTGATGAACAAGCGCTAAAGCTCTCGTCCGGGTGTGACAAAATGTTGCATTACTCTAAAGAAAATGAATGAGTAAATATCATGACAAATTATAAGCTAACTTGTTAGCGACGCAAATTAACTCAAAGTATCTTTCTTCTTTATACCTTAAGTAACTGATTCCATAGCTTAGGATAGTTTTTGTCCACGTCAATGCTGAAGATGGTGTTCAGTCTTTTTTTCAATTCGCTTTGAATTTTTGTTGCATTCTGCTCGTCCAGCATCAAAGGGAAATACTGGTTCTTCGTTTCCTCTTCGAGACCGAGTTCCTCTGTCTGTATAAGGAAGCAGACAAGAAACACTGATCCACTAAGGAAATTGTCCTGGGATTTTAATTAACAAGCCAGTTAGGTATTATATTCCTGGACAGCTTATGTCCAAATTAAGTGCATCAACTGACATTGAGACACGCATACAACATCCGCTTATTCGCGCTGCCTTGTGCGGAAAAGGACCTCGCTTTTTTGAAATCGCTTATTGTAACAAAATTATTAGCCACGGAATTGTATCCCGTATTTGGCCAATATTTGTTCCTTTTCAACTATATTGACGTCCACCACCAGTAACAGGTAAACTTGAGGACTAATTTCATATACTAACATACTAACTCTTGCATCATTCTATACAAAGTATTTACCCCGAATTTGTCCACAATACCGTCCAAAAGAGGACGTAGTTTCAGGACAACAATCGGTAGCGGCGCGGATGATTTCATCCGACGAGGTTATCTCCTCCAACTCTTCCCTGCCGTCCAGCTCAAGTTCCCCTTCATTATTTTCAAACCTGCGTTTCAATATTTTTTTTCTCCATGCTGAAGTGCTGTTCCCAAGCCTGCCTGAAGAACGGGCTCCCATCTAGGATTGCCCTGCCGTCACGCTTGATGGTTTTACAGTTCAGCGCTGATACATCTTTGTCTGTATCGCGGCTGCTAAGACCGTGTTCAAAGGTGAAGGGTTTCTGGTCCTTATGTAGACAATCACTGCTTCTCAGCGAGCAACACACGTCGATTTCTGCAAGCATCTGTATTAAATTACAAGAAAGACGTAGCGACTGGAAAGTCAAATAAAGATGACAGATTTCAGACTCTTTAGTGAAGATTTGTAACACCCTTCTAAAACAAAATAAGAAGCTTAAGTGAAACCAAACACGTACTCAAAGACGTACCTGGAGGAAGGTCCACCTTGAAGTTACTTCAACACTGTTGGTTTGTATCAATCTGAGTAACTCCAGGCTAGCAACGAGACTTCCGCATCTGACAGCCTCCCTGTAGAACTGGATACATAGAGAGTCTAGCTTTATGGTTGTAGGTGCCGACATTTTCTGCTGAGCGCCTTCATCCAGTGTTGTGGCGGCCTGACTCTCCACCTCTGGTTGAGTGGACGGCAACGGCATCTGCCGATGCCCTTGTTCCAGCGTCGTCTTAGAATGACTACAAAGACCAGTCGACAGGAGCTGGTTGTGTGCGATCGCTAGAGCCGTGTCCGCCCTTAACTTTCGACCTTCCGTGAGGGGCAGCCCCCCCATCATTGCCTGGATAGCGTTTTCGTGAGCTTTGTCAAATACCTCTTTTGCTTCTCCAGGCTTGTGACCTTGATACAAAATCTGTAGCTCTTGTTCCCTGCCCATCTTCAGGTACGTCAGTGCAAGGTATCGTGTGATATCGAAGTTTTCTCGATCGACCTCTTTCAGCTTCTCCAAAACCTTTTCAGCTTCTTTAAAATTAAAGTTCTGGAAGAGAAGAATTCCGCGCTCGAGACTGTTGCTTTTGTAATGTTTCAACAGTTTCCTATAAGCTTCTCTCTTCCTCGACTCTGCTTTCTTTTCTACTTCCCATCTATAGGATGTGTCGTCGAGAAATTCAAACGAAACTGTTAGATTCATCACGTTCTGCCATAAATCCATTCTTGGTTTGTATCCTGGAACTCTTTGGTTAACATGGAAGAAATTGGCGAAGTTAAAGTACAGCAGAAACTTGTTTTCGGGTGTCCAGTGTTCGGACTGTTTGATGCAGTTTTCGTAGAGCTCTTCGGCTTCTTCCGTTCTGTTCAAGATGCTATGTACTTTGCACCTGTCCATCAAGGCGTATGTCTGTCCTTTATTGAGTTTGAGACACTGATCTAGCTCTGTAAGAGCTTCTTCATTCCATTTGCGATTCGCTGCCTTGTCTCTACTGCATTCCTTGGCGTATTCAGTGTAGCAAAGTGCCAACTGGTAATGACTCTCGTAGCACTCTGGATTGTTTTGAATTTTAGTTTTTAATATGTTTATGGCCTCTGAAACCTTTTTTTCACGTCTGTAATATCTGACTAAATTCAGTACAACGTTTTGCACTTGAGGAGCTTCTTCGTATGCCCTCGTCAAATGACTTAGTCCTTCTATTTTTTGTTCTTCCCCTCGTCCAATTAAGTTCAATCCAAGAGCTGACCTTGCCAGCTGATATTCATCATTTATCTCCATCATCTTTTGCAAGTAATCCTTTTCCTTGTCCAAGAGATCCTTGCCCATAGGGTCCATCTTTTCGTACTCAGGGGTGGTGACTCTTCTATATCTTGCCATTCTGCCCGCCATTAGCGCAGCCCCGTGGAGGAAGTTGACATCTTCGGGGAACTTCTCCAGCGCTTTCTCAAACATTTCCAGAGAAGACGCATACACATTGGGTCCGAGTCGTTTCAAAGCAGCCGCGTGCACTGCTCCGATCACTAGAAAATCTTCGTTCTCCAGTGTGTAACCACGTAATTCAGCGCGTAGCTCTTTGACCTTTTGGGTTTTAAGGCATTTGTTCTCGATCCACATGCGATTCAGCAGTGACACAACTTTGTAGCCTTTACGCAGACGCTCATCTGTCTGTTCTATCCTCTCGTCTGCTTTGTCCAGGAACTCTCTGGCTTTACGAACGTTCCAACGTTTTGGGTCGTCACATACTTCCAAGTACGCCCTGAAGAGAAGACCTTCGATCCCCAGTAAGTGTGGTGTCTTGTCCAAGTCATCGTCTATCTTGCGTATTACCTTATCGCAATCGATCTCAACCCCAATTTTCAGATTCCAAGCGAAATGATATAGAGGTCTTTCTTCCAACGGACTTTTTCCCAAATCATTCCTGTAAGGTGAAGAGAAAAAAATCACGCACACGCCTAAGCTAATACATTACGGTGTGACTAGTTTTATAAAAGAAAAAATTCAGGTTAGAACTATTTCACTTGTCTGTTCCCATAATCTCTGAATACCACCAGCCATCCCAAAGAGGCTCGATCCCATTCCTGAAATACATGTTCTTAAAGGTGAGAACATCCTATTCATTTGCGGAGTGTAGCAGTGGGTTCTTGGATCAGCTTGACATTAATTTTTCACGATTTTTTTTCTGTGGTAAGACAGATCGACAAAAGGGTGGCCTATCTAAATTTTGACTGCTACTTTTGGTATTTTGCACATGAGCAGTGGTGAGCTCTGGATCGTCTGCCTACCTTGCACGAGGATTCTCGCAGACGTCGTCCATGATGATTATGTGGGGGATTTGTTGTGCTGTTTCCTGTAAAGATTAAATAAATGAATTTGCAAAGGTTTACCTGTGATATATTGCTATCCCAAATATAAAGCATGGAAAATAAACAATGAAGTGAATAAAACAGGATGTAAGACCAACAGATTGAGGAGAAAATTCATGCAAATTGTGCGGATTCCACATCCACATTAATGTTCAACCCATTTTTAAAATAGTTTTGCCGAGTTTTTGTTAGTTTATCCATAATATTATTTGGAAGATATTAAAGTCGGTTGCCAGGAAAGTGGAAACTAACCTCCCCTTGTATGTGCCTGATTGATATACTTCCTGGTTGATAACAAAATACATGTACACGTAAATATTTTTGTAATACTGTATGCACATGTGGCTTTACAATTACATGTATTAGCCGCGCAATTTCCCCCATCCCCAATTTAATCTTGACAAGAAATTGCTGCCGCTGTAGGTATATTGATTTGTCAACGAAATTGGTTTGCATGATGTGGGAAGCGAAAGCCGGACGGAGGTAGCACCGTCGTCGGAAATACCAAGGTTTGTGAGTGAGGGTCTGAAACAACCCACGGACTCGGACCTAGCGTCACTGTGGGTGTGCTTTGCCCACGAGATCACAAAACTCATCTCACGAAAGCTATTGCCGGTTTGCAGCAGGGGCATTCTCACCGATTTGTCATATTTGCCCCCGTCTGAAATGCATGTATGAACGCAAAAACTTAAAATTATACTGACCCTATCTTTGTCTATTCCTTACACTGCTCTAACAACAACACCTGGTTTCTGGTCCCCATGTTTTGCATGTTTTTTCTCTGCCATCACGGCTTGTCTTCGTCCTCGGTCAGCAGTACTTCTGGTCTTTTACTTCCATGATAACCACTACTACATGTTTTTTCTCGACTACACTGGTGTGACGTAGGCTCAGCTCCTCTTTTTGGCAGCGTCGATCGTATGACTAGAGTCGTATGAGAACTTGACAGTTACTGAACAGACGAAGGTCTATGGTGCTGGTGCGGGTGATCAATATGCAACCAACAACAGCATTGCGTACTGGATGGCATTTCCTGGCATTGCGTAGTGCAGGGAATTTCCTTGCATTGCGTATTGCACGGAATTCCCCAGAGATACAGGCCTACAGTACATTGTATGTGATTTAAAATTAATCGATTTTCATAATATTGTCTGGAAATAGTTTTCACGTCAACGAAGCACCCGTCTGCATTACATTTATTTCATTTGAATTAAAGATCTTGAGCTAGTGAATATTTGGAAAATATGTCGTTCAGTGGATAAATTTTGTTTTCGGGAGGTGGCCGAGGTCTATTGTTGTGACCTTACTGCTCATGTCTTGAGGGCGCTGCTCTAGTCTTGAGGGCGCTATTTACGCACGTTATGGAGCGTTTCCACTGTTTTCTCGAAATGTGTTTTGTTCCTGCAAAATCATAATACAGTTGTTTAAGATTCATTTTTCGTGATGAATACTGAGATAGGGATACTAGTGGTAACACCTCTACTGCCTCTTATCAACTTATCAGAACAAATTATTACTCTGACAATTAATTTGTTAACGTCTTGAAATTAATCATGATGATCCAGATAAGCTTTCTCTCCTGCATCTCAACGTCAGACGTCTTCATTCAGTAAATCGAAAGTTGTCAATTATTGGTTTTAACAAAACTTTCCTTAATGCCAACGGTAACTTAAATCTAAACCTACCTGGATACATCTTGGAGTCCAAGAAGAGGGAACAGAAAGTGGGAGATGTAGCTTTGCATATGTCATCGAGTCTCCAATATGTCCGAAGGTATGACATAGATGATCTAGGTAATGATTCACTGGAGTTTATTCTTGTTGATATTGTCACTCCTCGTCAATGTAAGAATCTTCTTGGTGGTGGTTTACACACATCCTAGAGCTACCTTTGAGCAAGTTATTACCTGCAGCATACAGACCTCATCTCAAAAGAAAGAAAACTTAGCTTCTTGTGTGGTGATTTCAACTTACATCGAATTAATGTTCATAACAATAAGCAGTCACAGGAAGATTCAGCACCTCTTATTAACAAACTTATAAAGGTAACCAAACATCTGCTTCTCACATTGCAAACATTTTTTAAAATACCTGTAAATTAGATTTTTCCAAATGCGGGTATTTTAGTGACTGAGACCTCTGATCACTTCCCAGTATTCTCTTCATTTTCAGTATCAGTTAGTCATTCCAAGTTAAAGTCCACCGATGCACAGACTCGGAAACATTAACGAGAGGACATAATTTAAATAATGCTCCGAATTCCTGTGACTGGACAAGTGTGGCCTCTGCCCCTGATTCTAACATCGCCTTTACTAAGTTTGTGGATGTTTTAAATTCAAGTGTGGACGAGCACACTCCGATCACAGTAAGTTCAACCTAATGGCAAACGTATTTATTATAATGAGCAGATTAAATTGCACAAAAGTAGTATCCAGAATACTTAGAAAATAATCAACGATGAAATAAGCAGCAAATCGTATTTTAGATAGCATTTTTAATAGCATTGACGTCAATGGCGAAACTACTGACGATCCACAGCGCATAGCTGCTCATTTTAATAACCATTTTACAATTGGTCAAAATCTTAGTGTAAAGAATTCTGTCAAATACCAACAAGTTTTATGACTACTTGTCTTATCCTAATCAAAATTTTATTTTCCTCGACTCAGTTACTTAGCAAGAGATCAGTGATATTGTGAATGCATTACAAAAGAAAAATGAGCAGGCTATGATAGAATAACCAGTTCTTTGATAGAGGAAATCATTTCCTCAATCTTTAAGCCATTAACTTTTCTTATGAATTTAGCTTTTACCAAAGAAATATTTCCCCAAAATGAAGATTGCCAACTGAAAGTTATTTCTATTGATAAGTGTGGTGATTCGAAACTGGTTAACAACTACGAACCAATTACAGTATTAACCACTTTCTCCAAACCTCTTGAGCGAATATTTTTTTTAATCGCACTACATGTACTAAGTGAAGCGATTATAACATTACAACTAATGCTCGATTCGGATTTCGAGAAAATCCCTCAACGTCTCATGCCATATTCAAATGAATTGACAAAATCACAGCTAAGCTTGACTCATCACAAAGTAAGCTTGGTATATTGTCAGGCCTTTCCTAGGGTTTTGACACTACAGATCATTCTTTTATCAAAGCTTGTATATTGTGGTTTGGGAGTAACCTTTCTATTTGCCAACAATTTGTATCACTTGAAGTTTAAACAGATATTTTGTAGCAATGACAACATTCATCCTAATTTTACCCGAAATTGTGGAGAATTTCACTCTCTGTTTGCAAGAACAACTACTTTTCAAAAGGTGATTCGCCATGAAGGTCCTCTGTCGTGGAATGCTTTACATTACTCACTCATTGACATTCGTAGTCTTCCATTATTTAAATCAAAACTGAAACTTTATCTGTTTTTTATTTCTTTGAGTTCAAGTTAACTTCTTAATGGGTAGCTATGTGAACTTCGTATATTTTTATTTTCCTATCTTATTGCTTTGCATTGGAATACCTGTACCCCATGTCATGCGTGTGTGATGGTGTTTTACGTGTAATTTTACTTTTTTGTTCTCGTGTTTTCACACTTTATGTGCTAATTATTATCAAAGGGATCCCTCCTCGACAAGCTTGCTTTTAGGGACCCCCTTCCAGATCCTTATGCAAATGTAACTTTCAACTGAATACCGAATCTCAAATTAATATGTACTTATTTAAGTGTCGTAAAACTATGTACCCAAATACATATTATATTCCGAAATTATTGACGAGATGTATATTGAAAATAATGATAATTAAAAAACAAACTAAAAACAGAACGCTGCTTCATTTTTCCCGGCAGTGTATCCCGAGGCAGACTCACTACCGTTGGATTGCCCTGAATCCCATCATTGGAATTATGTCATGTACGTTTTGGCTGTTGTGTTGACAAATTGTGGTTGTGTTTGCATTCAGTGCGAAGCAAAAGCGTAGGGAAAGATTCCTACACCCAGCCGGCGAACAGAATAATATGCACGATTTCCCACAATGCGCTGCAAAAAATGGCCTTTCTGCGGTGAACTGTTTAGGCGCCCTGTGTTGTGGAACACCAGTGTTGCACTGAAAGACACTTTCGGAATCCTATGTTCTATACGTATTTGGAGAGAAGAAGTCTTAATAGGCCCACGCATGGCATTTCTATGCTCTGAGCGTCCACGAGGACGTCTCCAAGTTAAGAAGGGGGCAGAAGTAGGCAGGACTGCATACCCAAGAGAACTTTCTCGGTTTTATTTGTACACCAGCGGGTGAGGTCCAACATCTTGAAGGATTTATCGTCACCACTGTCTGTCTTAATCTTTACCATACCGTCGTTACTTCCTTCGCTGATAAACGTCTTCACAGCGATGAAACGGTAGTTCTTCTCACTGACGCATGGCTGTGCCTATCGTAATAATAAAAAAGAACAAATTTCTGAATACAATGACATGATCAATATCAGTTCCATGTGCGGCCGAGCTTTTGGAGATTTCAGAGAAGAAACGTCATGTTGTGAGATACAAAATAAAAATGCCAGAAGGTCCTGTTGTGGGTTTATTTTCTGGAAAAATACCTGTGTACCTTCATCATGGCAGAGAATCATGCAGTTGACGTCACACAAACATTCGCCATATCATTACAATCACGAATGACTGCTAGCACTCACCTGCAGGATTATTTCCACTAGCTTCTTGTTGGTTTTAACAAGAATTCCCATCTGCTTGAGGTCTCCACGCAGCTGTTTCGTAACTTTCCCCGTCCAGTGCCCAGGGGTTTCTTCATCTGGGCACATGTCCAGAAGTGGAAATGTAACTTCTGTTGACTGTGGGTCTGATCCATCACCACTCTGTGTGGAAGAAAAAAATAACATACAAATATGTTTCATACTTTTGAAAATCTGAGCCATGATGGAATTCGATTTTGGACCACAAGTGATGAGAGGCCAGGGTGGCGTTTCTAGGTATTTTAGCCTTTCACCTTAACCTTTCCTCCTATTTTCCATTCAACTAAAGTAGCTTGAAGATTACTTAAATTGCTGCAGTTTCCTTCGTAATTGTGCACGGAATTTGGATTCCTGCTGTTCTTGCTTATTTTAAGCAGTTTTAAAGCAGAGGGTTGAGCCCCCTTGTGATGTATCCTTCTCTCTCCCTTGTCCATGTCTTCAGGTATTCGGCAAAGGAAGCGCAAAAAAATGCTTTATCACAAGCTATACAATTTGATTGAGACTCAAATTGGTAACATTGCATTTCTCACCAAAGTTTTGTGTTTAGCCAACTCGGCATCCAACGCTTTGACAGCTTCTTGGCACGTCTTTCTGCACTTAGCTAACAGCTGATCATCCTCGAGGTTTTCCAACACCGCGTCTTCAACCTTTTGATGATGCCTTCGGAGGTTGTGACATATCCCCCTGTGGGCCCCTCCGTCAGTTTGCATAGAGCTTCTTCAGCTTCCACATCAGGTGATCGAGACAGCCTTTTACTTTGACGAATCAGCGCAGCCATCTGGTAAATCAGTAAGACCTAGTCAGTTGTAATTATACGTTCGTTTAATACCAACTTTGAAGTCCTCATTTTACCTACCCGAGGAAGGTGTTTCAACATAATAATCTGAATGATACACTTTGTTGTCTCGGGCTATTTTTATACTATTAAGATGAACATAGTTATGCTTGCTAATTGTACGGGTTTAAATTTGGTGGGCTTGCAGTAAATTTCACTCTAAAGTTTACCTCCAGCAAGTTCCAAGTACTTCCCATCCGCACGACGAAGTCTTCTTTGCTGGACAGTATTTTCAGCAGTTCGTCAGCTTTCTCATGTCTGCCCTCTTTGATGTCACTCACAAGCTGCTCCACCCTGTTCCTTAGATGAGTGGCTTCTCTCATGGCATCGAAGAAGAAGTTGCAGATCTCTTCGACTTTATCCGTGCACTGACGAGCCAAGGTGACTGGGTCCTTGGTTATAATGAGTAAATTACTCTCCGATGAAGCAACATCACTGTGCTTTATCTTGTTAACCAAGGTGTAGAATGTTTTGAGGAACTCATTTCCGGAGTTGCAGCAAGGTTGGGTCTGGAATTTCGAAGATGAAATTGCATTATACTACAGCACTTCTTCGCATGAAACACAAATGCAGGCTTGCATGAAATGTGTTGAAAGTGTTTAACGGTGAAATCTTGGTCTTAAGAACCCCCATACCTCTCATTTTCTTACTCATTGTTTTAGCGAATTATAATTTTAGCTCCGATGAATAAACGCACAAGCTGTCGTCCTGGTGTGACAGAAATGTTGCATTACTCCAAAGAAAATGAATGAGCAAATATCATGCAATAAGCCAACTCGTTTGTAATGCATAGTTAACTCAGGGTATCTTTATCATTTGTACCTTAAGTAACTGATTCCAAAGCTTAGGATAGTTTCTGTCCACGTCAATGCCAAAGATTAAGGTGAGTCTTTTTTTCAATTCGCTTTGCATTTTCCTTGCGTTCTGCTCGTCTAGTATCAAAGGAAAATATTGTTTCTTCGTTTCCTCGTCGCGACCGACTTCCTCCCTCTGTAAAACGAAACAGAAAAAACTAATCCACTGAGGTAAAAGGCGAGTGTTTTTAATGAGCTAATTCCGTATTCCTCGACAACGTAGCCCAAAATAAAGTACATGGGGGGTCATTTGAACGCACGTGCAAGATTTGCCCTATCCGCACGCACAGCCTTGTGCTGACGCGTGCGGACTCTTTGTATGGGGTTGCTTTTTGAAATACCAACTGTGGGTCTGTTTGTTTCACACAGATCTCGATCAGTAATATTATCATCCGGTATGCGGTGTTTGTGTCCGTAAACCAACGACAGATCGCTGATTGTGGTCCAGATCCGAGTGAAACAACCAGGACCAGCAACAAAAATCTACCTATTTTGGCAAATGTTTGTTCGTTCACAATTGAACAGACATTCACTACCTTTATCAGGCAAATTAGAGACTAACTGCACATGAAGAATCGTACTAACTCTAACATCTCTCCGTACCAAAATATTTACCCTGAACTTGTCAACAATACCGTCCAACAGAGGGCGTAGTTTCAGACAACAATCGGCAGCGGCGCGGATGATTTCATTCGACGAGGTTATCTCCTCCAACTCTTCCCTGCCATCCAACTCAAGTTCCCCTTCATTATTTTCAAACCTCTCTGTGAGTATTTTTTTCTCCATGCAGAAGTGTTGCTCCCAAGCCGGCCTGAAGAACGGGCTCCCATCTAGGATTGCCCTGCCGTCACGCTTGATGGTTTTACAGTTCAGCGCTGATACATCTTTGTCTGTATCGCGGCTGCTAAGACCGTGTTCGAAGGTGAGGGGTTTCTGGTCTTTATGTAGACAATCACTGCTTCTAAGCGAGCAACACACGACGATTTCTGCAAGCATCTGCATTAAATTACAAGAAAGACGTAGCGACTGGAAAGTCAAATAAAGATGACCGATTTCAAACACTTTAGTGAAGATTTGTAACACACTTCTAAAACAAAATAAGAAGCTTAAATTAAAAAAAAAAGCATAATCAAAGACCTACCTGGAGGAAGGTCCACCTTGAAGTTACTTGAACGCTGTTGTTTTGTATCAATCTGAGTAACTCCAGGCTAGCAACGAGACTTCCGCATCTGACAGCCTCCCTGTATGACCGGATACATAGAGAGTCTAGCTGTATGGTTGTAGGGGTCGACAAGAGGAGCTGGTTGTGAGCGATTGCTAGAGCCGTGTCAGCCCTTAGCTTTCGACCATCCGTTTGGCTCAGACCAATTTCCATTGCACGGATTGCATTTTCGTGAGCCTTTTTAAAAATACCTTTCGCTTCTTCAGGCTTTCCACCTTGTGACAAAGCTAGTAGCTCTCTTTCGTAGCCCATTTTCAGGTATGTCAGTGCAAGGTAGCGTGGGATGTCGAAGTTGGCTTCTCTCTCGAGTTCTGGCAGGTTCTCCAAAACCTTTTCAGCTTCTTCAAACTTAAAGTTCTGGAAATGAAGAATTCCGAGCTCGAGACTGTTGCTTTTGTAATGATCCAACAGTTTTTCATAAGCTGTTTCCTTTCTCCCCTCTTCTTTCTTTTCTACTTCCCATTTACAAGATGTCTCGTCAAGAAATTCAAACGAAGCTGTAAGATCCATCACTTTCTGCCATAAATCCATTCTTGAATTGTGTCCTGTAGCTGTTTGGTTTTTATCAAGGAACCAGGCAAACTCAAAGTAGAGATGAAACTTGTTCTCGGATGTCCAGTGTTCAGACTGCTGCATGCAGTTTTCGTAAAGCTCTTCAGCTTCAGTGATCTCCTTCAAGAAATTGGTTACTTGGCACTCGTGTATCATCGCGAATGTGTGTCCTTTGTTTAGTTCGAGGCACTGCTCTAGCTCAGCGAGAGCTTTTCCATTCCATTCGTCTCTCTCCTGTTCTGCGCTGCATTCCTTAGCGTGTTTAAGGTAGCACAGTGCCAACTGGTAATGACTCTCATTGCAGTCTGGATTTTCCTCAATTCTGTTTTTCAAAATGTCTGTGGCCTGATCAACCATTCTACTTTCACGTCTGTAATATCTGACTAAATTTAGTACTACCTCTTGCACTTGAGGGGCTTCTTCGTACGCCATCTTTAAATGACCAAGTCCTTCTGTTTGTTTTCCCCGGCGTCCAATTAAATTGGACCCAAGAGCTGACCTTGCCAGCTGATATTCATCATTTATCTCCATCATCTTTAGCAAATAATCCTTTTCTTTGTCTAAAAGTTTCTGGCCCCCAGGGTCTAGCCTTTCGTACTCAGGAGTGGTGATTCTCCTATATCGAGCCATTCTGCCCGCCATTAACGCAGCCCCGTAGAGGAAGTTGACATTTTCGGGGAACTTCTCCAGCGCTTTCTCGAACATATCGAGAGCGAATACATACACATTGGGCCCAAGACGCGTCAAAGCAGCCGCGTGCACTGCTTCGATCACCAAATAATCCTCGTCCTCCAGTTTGTAACCATCGAGTTTAGCGCGTAGCTCTTTGACCTTTTGGGTTTTAAGGCATTTGTTCTCGATCCACATGCGATTCAGCAGTGACACAACTTCGTAGCCTTTACGCAGACTCTTATCTGTCTGTTCTATCCTCTCGTCTGCTTTGTCCAGGAACCCTCTGGCTTCACGAACGTTCCAGCGTTTTCGGTTGTCACATACTTCCAAGTACGCTCTGAAGAGAAGGGCTTCGATCCCCAGTAAGTTTGGTGTCTTGTCCAAGTCATCGTCTATCTTGCGTATTACCTTATCGCAATCGATCTCAACCCCAATTTTCAGATTCCAAGTGAAATGATACAGATCTCTTTTTTCCCATGGACCTTTTCTCAAATCATTCCTGTAAGGTGAAGAGAAACAAATCACGCACATGTCTAAGCTAATATATTATGGTATTGTGGGGAGTTGCCCGTATATTTATCATGTATAATCTACATGCACATGGCATACGCCTTTAAGATCCTTTCAATGTTTACGTTGTTGCATAGCAACTGAGAGGGTCCCCTCACCCTTCACGTTGACGTGGCCTTGCGCCTCTATTGGAATTAGCTCCATTTAATTTCTATCATGATAACATAAGATTTAGCCGGAATGCCTTCCGCCGACTTCATTATC
>NW_028257716.1:0-58673 GCF_054643075.1 Acanthaster planci | reverse complement strand
AACCGGATGTGTCTGAAACCACCCAACCAAGGCAACCTGTAGATGCAACAACTGATCAGTCTACTGCTGCACCGACTAGTCCACCGACTGCTGCTCAGACCAGTCCACCGGCGACTGCTGCTCTGACCAGTCATCCAACTGCTGCGCCGACCAGTCCATCGACTGTTGCTCCGACTAGTCCACCGACTGCTGCTCCGACTAGTCCACCGACTGTTGCGCCGACCACTCCATCGACCGTTGCTCCGACCAGTCCACCGACTGCTGCTCCGACTAGTCCACCGACTGCTGCACCGACTAGTCCACCGACTGCTGCTCCGACTAGTCCACCGACTGCTGCTCCGACTAGTCCACCGACTGCTGCTCCGACTAGTCCACCGACTGTTGCGCCGACCACTCCATCGACCGTTGCTCCGACCAGTCCACCGACTGCTGCTCCGACTAGTCCACCGACTGCTGCTCCGACTAGTCCACCGACTGCTGTGCCGACCAGTCCATCGATTGTTGCTCCGACTAGTCCAATGACTGCTGCTCCGACTAGTCCACTGACTGCTGCGCCGACCAGTCCATCGATTGTTGCTCCGACTAGTCCAACGACTGCTGCTCCGACTAGTCCACCGACTGCTTCCCAGACTAGTCCACCGACTGCTGCTCCGACTAGTCCACCGACTGCTGTGCCGACCAGTCCATCGATTGTTGCTCCGACTAGTCCAATGACTGCTGCTCCGACTAGTCCACTGACTGCTTCCCAGACTAGTCCACCGACTGCTTCCCAGACTAGTCCACCGACTGCTTCCCAGACTAGTCCACCGACTGCTTCCCAGACTAGTCCACCGACTGCTTCCCAGACTAGTCCACCGACTGCTGCTCCGACTAGTCCACCGACTGCTGCTGCGACTAGTCCACCGACTGCTGCTGCGACTAGTCCACCGACTGCTGCTCCGACTAGTCCACCGACTGCTGCTGCGACTAGTCCACCGACTGCTGCTTCGACTAGTCCACCGACTGTTGCGCCGACCACTCCATCGACTGTTGCTCCGACCAGTCCATCGACTGTTGCCCTGACTGGTCCACCGACTGCTGCACCGACCAGTCCACCGACTGCAGCTCCAACAAGTCCACCGACTGCTGCCCTGACCAGTCCAGCCAGTGGTACACCTACCAGTCCACCCAGTAGTGCACCGACCAGACCACCCCCACCAAGTGGTACACCGACCAATCCAATCACTGCTATTCCAACCAGTCAACCCACTGCCACATCGACGGCTCCGACAGCTGCAAGTCCAGCAGTTTCACGCACTGGAGCTGTAACGTACAGCCCTGGAGCAGTGACAACGCAATCACCACCTGTTTCAACTGACTATCCTCGGGATTCATCAAGTAAGGCTCGTTCTCGAAGTCCATATCACAAGACAGGAACATGGGATTCCTGCTTTGATTCCGAGTAGCTTGGGATGAACGTTGTGCGTATTGGATGATTTGTTTGGCCTTATCCTAGATGAAATGAAATACCAAATCTTTGTGAATTAGTAGGGGAACCTTACGCTTGTATGACACCTTAGTTAATTTAGGAAGAATCACCTGCACTTTTTGAATTTTTTTTGGAAATCTAAGATTGGTCATAGCACCTTGAGCCCACTACAACCTTAACACGTATTTCTTTTTTATCACCAGCGTCCATTTTTTACGTTCTCTCTACACCTTGTATTCATGCAAACACAGTCACTTTATTAATCGCGTCGATGTTAGGGGGGCTATCAGCTTTACTTATTAGCTATGAAACCAAACAACTCGATGTACTAGAACGGAGGGAGGTTTTAAGGAAACAAGGGCATACGTCCCCAAGGAAGGGAGTTATTAAGGGCTCTCTTACATTCTGTATATTTCACCACAGATGTGACTGTCATCAATCTTGGAACGAACGAGTCAACCCTAATAAGCTCTCCATCCTATCCCAACAACTACTCGAACAATCTGGATGTAGTTTGGATAATCCGAACGGTAGACAATTGGAGGATTCTCATTGAGTTCATCGCTTTCAACACGGAGAGTGGTTACGATTTTCTTCAGGCTGGGGATGGGGAGGATTTTTCCAATTCCTCCACAACTCTCTTCCGCTGGAGTGGAAGCAGTCTACCACCTCGTGTGTCGTCAAACGGGAACGTCATGTGGCTGAGATTCACGTCAGATAGTATTATTCCCAGTCGTGGGTTTTCCTTGTGGGCTCAAAGTGTCTCGCCAAATGGTAAACAACGTCTTTATGTCGAATACATTATGAAGAGTTTTAATTTCTTACATTTCTGAAAGAGCAGTTGCGACATTATGGTTGCGAAATCTTTTCATATCCTTTCGTAGTCTCCTCTCGGAGTATCGATTTCTTTGAGCTTGCATTGCATTCTGCAACTTTTTTAAAAACGTTTTTGAAATTAACTTGACACCTCATTTCAGGGTTTTTGGATAGATTTCTGGCTTCGGCTTTGAAACTCTGACTTTGGGGCTCTCCAATTTGTCCAATCTAACCCACACAGAGTTGAAACATCTGTTCTTTTCATACAGATGCAAGATACAATTTCTTTTTCTGCATTGATTCGTTTTTATTCAGGGACGAATTGTACTGAAGAGGAATTCAACTGCGGGGTTTATTGCATCAGTGACAACTTGCGATGCAATTTGCGATATGACTGTACCGATGGCAGGGACGAGGAAGCATGTGGTAACGCTCAGCATGTGGATGTTTTTTATTTCACCTTATTTTCTGGAGATCCAGAGGTATTCGTGGAAAGCATAAGCCAGCGAACTTTAAACCACTTTCTAATGTAATCACTGGACCTTACTGAAAAGCAAAGCGCGCATTTCACCGTTACAATTCGATTTCAAAGGAATCAAGTTCAGCCACGGAAGAGTTGAGGTCGAGCTGCCAGTTCATACAGACATCTTTCCATGAAGAGGCAAATTCAGCTGGATCATCCAGGGAGTAGAGAAGATGCTCGTTTCTTTCACCAATCTCAATAGATTCAAAAGTATTATTTTAATTGAGCGCAGCCAGAAAGAAAATTGACTTCAGGAAAACAACCTCACGAGTTTTTGCCTTCTTGATGCCTAGTAATAAATTGACATTTTCTCTATAGCTTTCACTTTCATAAAAATGAAAAATAAACTTTAAACGTGAAAATCGATCTTTGTAAGTAATTTGTATTAAGTGAAATGTGATAACGCTTGTAATTATTGCTTTGAAATATACTTGAGTATCTGTGAGATGTATCTTTGTTATGCAAAGCATCTACCAATCGATTCCACGTATTATATGAAAGAAACTCATGCTCAACAGAGTAAAGCCTTTGAAAACATGGTACATTTAGTGTATCAAAGCAGTATGGTGATTTTGGTTTTTGCACTATATCAGAACTCCCCGTAAAGTTACCATGATTAGAACGAAATGGTACAAGCACGAATTTTATCTTTTGAAGGGTCATATAGTCTATATTCCAATTAACCAAAGGAGTTGCCTTTGTGCTATTTATAGGTTGTGTATTCAATTCGTGTCTGAATAATGGAACGTGTCAACCAGTGGGTAGCTCTGGCTTCAGCTGCGAGTGCCCTTCTAGATTTGGAGGCTTGAGGTGTGAAATAGGTAAGGAGATAAACATAATTAAACCGAAGCTTAGAAATGCCATCAGCAAAAAAAACCTCAGAAGGAGCTTGGCACCCGACTCGACTACCCACCACTATTTATAAGTGAGGCCTGTGCATCAAAATAGCCTGCAAGAACTGTGATGCTAATATATTACCGTATTACATCATACATATATATGTATGATGTAATACGGTGGCACACTTATAAGTGAGGCTAGTCAGCATCGAGAAAATTTGCAAGCAGAAGGCTAATATGTGACACAGCGAAATTAAATTCGATAGCAATTTCCGCAAAGACTATGCCGATATTCATTATTTTGCTGAACACCACTTACAATTACTCTGAAGCTGCTTACAAACTGTTTGGCATTTTCCGTTTCAGTGAAGTCTCAAAGCACACGCGGGTGAACTTTTTTTTCAAAAAGAATAATGCCACCGCGGGGTTTCCTGTAAAAATACTTGTAAATGAGGATTTGTTAGTTTATTGAGCCCTTTATGAACGGAAATAGGAGTCCAGTGAATACCTTTAGACCAGAAACAAGGTGTGACAAAGCTAAATACGGTTTTCGTTTCCTTTTTGGTATGCATGTGCAGCGATATTGAACATCTCCCTCGCGCTCGGGGTCAACGAAACCGTTGAAGTCACATCGCCAGGTTTCCCGGGCAGCCTTCCACGAGGAGTCAGCATCAGCTGGATCATCAGGACGCAGGAAGACAGGAAAATTCTCCTATCTTTTGGCAATCTCACCACTGAGTACTACGACAGTTGGGGGATTGGGAATGGAGATGTTATCAGTCAGTCTACCCTTCTGTCATGGAGATACGGACGCCGTCAACTACCGGTTCTCCTTTCGAATGGAAGTGCCATCTGGATTTCCTTCTCGTTTCCTTTGTCTTACCTAACAAGAGAAGGATTTTCTTTTCTTGCATCCTCTAAGCTATCCACAGGTATGTGAGACTAAGAACCGCGACTGACGTAATATGTTGTAATGAAAACGCCTCTTTGCAGTAGGTCAGTAAATTAAATGCATATTCAACCGTTTGAAAATTTCTTCTTTCTTTCAGAAACACTGACCTGTTCTGATGATAAATTTGATTGTGGGAATTCTGTTTGCATCAGTGAGCTCTTACGATGTGACAGGAGTTATGACTGCATTAATAACACAGACGAAATTTCCTGCGGTAAATATATTTAAAAACTAGAATAATTTTTGTAGGAGGTAAAATGGAAAGGAAATGTCAACACAAAATTATGTCTGTATGTTTAAGTTATGTAAAAAATGATTCAATTAATTGTTGTATTTTCAATTGGATAAACACGAAACATGCTTAGTGATATATTTTCGAAAGCATTTATTTTTATGCATTGTAATGATGTTTTTAAACTTTGCTTTGATTGCAACGCCTTTATTAGCCAAACGTTTTACCTCGCGAAACGCACGGTTTTGTCACGTGAAAGGTCAAATGGCTTCTACAGCCTAAGCCGGTCCGGCGATGGTGTTATTTTTTCCAGGGGGGCCCAGCTTCTGTTCTAAAGGGATTAGAATGGATAATTCGGTGCGCTCTGCGTTTGTAGCTGTAAATCGCTGCAGATAAGAAGTTTAAAAGATGTTCAATGTACTTTCTTTTCGTTGTGGGGGGGGTTGACACAAAAAGACTGGAACAGACATTATGGTACCGGTCATCCCCCAAGCCCCATTCAAATGTCCAAGTCCCACCAGGGAAAAAAGCCCAGACTTATGCATCCTATAGTGTACCAACATCAAAGAGACCCGCCCGCTGACGTGACAGACGTGATATTTGACAGACCCCGACCAGCCCTGGTAGGCCTTGGCTTCAGCTGTGTAAATTTTCCCATGGGGCACGTGGTGGAGTTGTTTATACACATTCCCATAGGACTTGGCCAGAGGCCGACTCCAATATTTTGTTTTCTGTCTAAGGGGAATCCCCAAAGGTGACCAAACTAGATTGTTCAGTATGAACACTAGAGGTATGCAAAAACGGGAGTCGATTTTTAATTAAGAAATTAGCACTAAATCTAACAATTAATTTTGTGAGAGACTAAGTTGATTTAGGGAAATAGTGAGAATGCACTTTTTGTCTTGCTCGTTTTGATATCCTGGAAATTCGATGTTACAAACTGAATATCAATCACAGTGGTTATCAGTTAGGACAGTCAGAGGTAAATGTGCTAAAGCGACCAAACGGCAGCAAAAGGTGAATTTTTGACCATTTGTTTAAATAGTATTCTCCCTGATAGGCCTTCATATTTTTAAAGATCATTGTAGCTCCGAACAAAATATACAGCAATACTTAATAAACTAATCGCTCTTCATCTCCTTCCTTGTTTAAACTGATGGGCTGACACAGGCTATAGACCTTTTCCCCAGTGATGTCACAATCGTACTGGACCTATTATGTTTTGTGATGATAATAGGGGCATAGTGTTCTGATGATCATCTATACTTATTCAGGATAAACTAGTCCAACATCTAGCGTTCGCACGTGCCTTGCACGTGGTTGAAGCTGCCCGTAGGAATATATGCGATCACCGCGGTCAAGGCAGTCCATACGTGGTATTGTTTCCATTAGCGCAATCCTGTCAAGTAGGTGAAAAAGCTCTGTGGTCACAAAGTGCCTTTTTTTGGAGACAATCTAAAAAAGCCAACAAGCTAGTTTCAAACCACTAGACTTGTGAGGCACACCTCGGAACCATGGCTCTCCAGAGGGGATTGCGATATTGTACTGTATCAATCGAGGTTATGTATACAGCCCATGTAAAAACAACGAACAGATCAGCCTCAATCGAAGCTCAAAAGATATATTTTACTGTTTACGGCTTCTGTAGGCTGTGATTTCACCTCCTGCCAGAACAACGGAACCTGTATACCAACATACTACGGCTATTTTAGATGCAGTTGTTCCCAAGGCTTTTCAGGAAGATTCTGTGAAAAAGGTAAATAGCTATATTTAATAAATTCGCCCATGAAAGGAGAGAGTACAGATTTCCAATAGTTTAAACTTTGTTTTCCATGTACGTTACCAAAGTCGAACAAATAAAAGGTGAAAATATTACCAAAATAAACTTTAATGATCTAAACTAAACATTTTGATTGACATGACTTAATACTTCTTGATTCGCATTTTCTGATCCAAATCCTGAATGATATGGTCATGTTTCTGTTAAACACGAAGTGCACATTGATGATGTAGATCAAATACTTTTTTCTTACTGTCACATATGTCACTTCTTGAGTGTGTGCCACGATTATTAATGAAAGCAGTCGGTCAATTCTGAAAATTAGGTTTTTAAAAATCTCAAAATTTTAATTAAAATGCAAGAAGTAAAGAGTTTCCAATTTGTTAATTTCATCCAGTCATCTTTGAGTGTGAGGCTTATTCGTACACTTTTGAAGAATCTGACAGATGTGATGGAATCATTCAGTGTCCTAACGGCGATGACGAAAAGGATTGTGGTAAGACGTTCTGTCCCTTTACAGCTTTCGAACTAGTGGCAAAAATGCACGTGATCTGTCATACATCGGACATCTTTTTGAATCAAATTGTTGGCGATTTAGTAACTCCTTTCATATTGTTCAATGTCAGACGGGAGAAACATTATTACAAAGACACGAAGTTTTGATCTGTTTTATCTGCTTTATTAGTAAAAAAGTAAGTGATCATTGAGCACTATTCTATGTAGGAAACGTGGCATTTTAAAAACAAAAACATCTCATTGCTGAAAGAGAATTCAGTACATTTTATTCTTTAAAATGAGTGACGTAAGATACCATGTTTCCTTTGCAGGAAATGAATAAAGACAGGGTAACCTGGACCTGGGGGTGGTTTTGTCAAACCCCCGAAACGGTGGGGATGAGGTTACGTTAAACTGCGCAGTTCGTGGGAACAAATCGAACACACACAGTACAAAATTACTAAGATAATTTCCTCGCTATTTTAAAATGCACACAATTGTATCTCACATTGGAAACATTATAGCCTCAAAGTAAAAGATGTAATTGCCCAATACACTTTATACATTAACTCTCTTGTTTTGTAGATTGTAGTGCAAACGAGTACCGATGTCGTGATAGCATCTGCGTGAGTTCAGCCAATGCAGAATGCAATGGCATACCAGAATGTCTGGATTATTCAGATGAAGGAGTTACCTGTAATACTGGTAGGTTTACCACTTCTGATCCTCCAGCAAAAAAAACTTTATTTGGAAAATAAAAACCACATCGCAATTTCAAAATCAGTAATTCAGTGCAAAGTATTGGATATATCGACAAAAGAAGTTTAAGTGCTCGTTTTGTCACCGTAACGTGTTTGATCTTTTTTATCATTCTTTCTTGATATCCATTAAGCTTACTGCATCGAAATTCAGAGTGAAGTGTGCTCAGCTATTCTGACTTACAATACCACCTACTTCCCGAACGACTTCGTGTCATCCCATCGACAAGCGAATGACTTCATTGCTCAACATCTGCCTCAACTTACAGCCAACTGCACCGATAGCGAGAGACTTGCTCTGTGTATGTCGTTCTTCCCAGAATGTCCTCAGTTTGGTTCTGACCGAAGAGTCTGCTCAACATTGTGTTCCAGAGCTTTAAAATGTGTCGGTGTGGACACGGATTCTAACACCACAAGTTTGTCGTGTGAAGTCTATCCAGACCGTGGTTTGCTGTCAACATCGGACGGTTGTTTTTACCACAGAGCAGGTGGGTCGGCAACAATGTACGTTATTTGTAGTTTTTGCTCTGTTATCTGGGAAAATCTTGTTGAAATAAAGGCAGTGAGTTTGTTGTTATTGTTCCATTGTCTGCAAATTGAGAAGAGAGGAACAAGTGTCATTAGGGTGCAAACGGGCTGGCTTCCATTTGTCGGTCCATCTTGAATTTTTGGACTAGAAACCTTTTGACTTCACAAATTAAGAACACTCTCACTTTGTCGAGAACAACAATATGAGAGCGCAATGATTTTTGGGTGTAGGTCGCGATGAGAACCGAAATTATGCGGTTGTGTGTTATAGGCCTACGTATTTAGAAGAGCGCACTCATGCATCGCGATCTATAGCTGGTGAAATAATTGCCAAATACCTTTAACCACTGTTGAATTTTACCAAGTAATTAGTACCTTTTAAACTATGTATCCAGATGTGCTACAAGCAGGAGACTGTGGGCGTCGACCAGCGGCCTCGCCTTCTCTCAATCCTTTCAGTCGTATCGTTGGTGGAGCTCAGACGCACATTGCCAACTGGCCTTGGATTGGTTCATATCGACACGCTAGTGGATCGCATGGATGTGGAGTATCACTAATCAGTAGATATTGGGCAGTCACAGCAGCACACTGCACGTAAGTTTAGAAAAGGGAAAACTCTTATCGGTCGATACCCATGAAATTTTAATTATCGTTGCGCAATTGTTGATTTGTATGTAAATGTCATTCCAGCATAAACGTGAATGATTTTTTTCTGAGACGTTTACTGATGTGAAACTGGAAAAACACAAAAAACGTTCCTGTAGCATTCCCCAGACACCGATACAAAGGGAAATTAAGCCATCATAGTTCCCCGCAAAGAATGAATAAAACAGATTCTCTTGGAGTTTCGAAAGATCACATTAAACAGCAGCCTAACTCAACTTCATAACGGCAGTGGTCGGGAACTATATGTTGAGAAAGAGTTACTGTCATCTCAAGATCAAGGTATAAAATACTTGTTCCACAAACCAGTGAAAAAAATTGTTTCCAAAAGTTTTTAAAAATAACTGAGAAGTTTACATCTGATCCATGGTTACAGATACAACAATAACCTGACTTCCTTTTCTTTCTAGGCATCTGCAATACGTAGTGTTTGGCAGTTCAACTTTGGATATTCCATTTAACTACCAGCACGTCTATAGGGTTAGCAAAGTATTCAATCATCCTTTGCACAACTCCCGAGGTACCACAACGACATTGCACATCTGAAACTGGCCTCCCCCGTACGATATACGGGACACCGTCCAACCAATCTGCTTGCAAATTGCTGACAATGAAACTGAGGTCTACGACAGGTGCCATGCAATAGGTTGGGGCCGAACTTCGTACGGAGGTAAATGTTGATGCCTTTTGTAACAAGACTCACAGAGAAATTGAAAGGCAGTTCTTGGTTCCGTTGTGGAGTTTGTTGTACATTGTCTGTATGACGTCGATCCTGCTTTCCAAGGATATATATCAAATTTTGTTTTCCAACTAACTTGCTTTTACTACGAGTACGAGTACTCTGAAAACGGTACTCGAATAGTACTCGAGTACGAGTACCGAGTACGAGTACTACAACACTGGTGCCATGCAAATGGGTTGGGGCAGAACTTCGTACGGAGGTAAAAAACACTCATGGAGGTACGGAAGGGTGGTTCTTGGTTACGTTGTAGAGTTTACGTACATTTTGTGTATTATAACGTCTATCCCGTATTTCGAAGGATATTAATATTTGTTTACAAATTAACTGATTTAGTTTGTGTATTACACTCCTCTATTTGCAGTCAATTTGGGTTCAAATACTTCATAACCCGAACATTATTTGAAAGACCACTAAAATTGTTGTCGTCGTTAGCATTTTATTTTGAAATTTTCTCTTAAAATAAATCCTTCACTTCATTTTGAAAACACATATTGAATTTTGAATAAGTAGCATGAAGTGAGTTATACCTTCGACCACCTTGATTCTCAAATCTTGACCCTTTTGTTTCCAGGTATCGTTTCTCCTGTCTTGAAAGAAGCACGTGTGCCTCTACTGGGATGGGAGCAATGTAAAGCTAACAGTGAAATTCAGGGACGACTATTTGTCTCATCAAGTCAGATATGTGCTGGAATTGGAGACGAAACTAACAAAACCTGTAATGTATGTTGGAGCTTATTCATAATAATTAACGTTCTTTCAAATATTGATTTCCCCGGTTAAATTGTAATTTAAAAGAAGCGGTGGTGCGCGTTTTGTAGAGACGTCTGATTATCGATTTCACTCATTTATCAAAAACTCTTTATCTTGTCCAAATTGTAAAATTGCTTCTCGAAGACTTATCTTTTATTGAATTATTTAATGATTTTGTCAGTTTTGCAAGTTTATGCTGGCCAACCATAATGAACGATTGAGCTGCTTTGCAATGAAAATTTTACCAAGACCTAAACGGCTTGTGTTGTAGTCGTGCTCTTGAATTTCATATTAAGTTTAAACATTACTTAGCCTTAGTTATCGTTGGCCTTATCACGTGAGATTGTTTTTTTCGTACCTTTGTGTGCAGGGTGACAGTGGAAGTCCACTGGTCTGTCAGGGCACGGACGGCCGGTGGAAGATGGTTGGTATTGTCAGCACTGGTGTTAGATGCGGACAAACTGCCCCCACCGCTTTCACGAGAGTCTCACAGTACATTGATTTCATCAGATACACAATCGCTTCAGGTAAGATCATATAAAACAGAAATAACACGAAAATTTGCCAATTCGTGACAGGTCTTAATCCTGGTAATTCCCTGTCCTGTTGGAAAAAAAGAGGACTTTTGTCAAACTTCAGACCTTTAGGACAGTTTTATTTTGGCTGTAGTAATGAACGCAAGGTTATAACAATTGTGTTTGCAGAGGTTTATTAACAAATGCTTCAGAAGGTGAACCTTTTGTTCTGTTCAGATTCCAATCTATGCAGTGTGGATGACTTCAGATGTAGCTCTGGGACTTGTATAACGCCTGAGCTCGTGTGCAATACGTTCCCTGACTGTGACGACGGGAGTGACGAATTATCTTGTGACCCTGGAGGTATGAATTATTGGAGATAATGTTAACACGAGAAAAGTATTCTTCTACAGAAAGGAGAATTGGAAACAGCATGTTGTGGAGCAGTGTTATGAAGAAAAATCCGTTATGCTTGTGCTTGTAAATCCCGATTTAGTACATTGCACCACATCACCTCCAAATTCAAGCAAACGTTCAGTAAATGTTGCCTTCTCTTACACGCATGTGGATTACAAAAGCGCAGTAAGTGTTGGTCTTCTGAGCAGCCTTTCTTCCTACGCAAAACTTTAGTATGAAGTCTTGCTTTGGGTTAAAAAAAATCTGGGATAACAATGTGTTCTGCTCTTTGGAAAACATTTCATATACGCGTTCATTCATTAAATTCTTACAGGAAGCCTCTCCGTTTCTCTGGATGAAAATGAAAGAATCCAACTGCTCTCACCTTTTTACCCGATGAATTACATCAACAACCTGAATGTAATTTGGAACATCTTCACTGAGGACGGTTTCAAGATTTCCATAAAGTTTGTAACATTCAGCACCGAGCAGGGTGACATTTTGCAGGCTGGAGATGGCGTCTATGCTGTCAATGGTTCTACGAATTTTTTCTCGTGGAGTGAGATGAGGCGCCCACCTAGTCTTCTCTCAAGTAATAGCACCATGTGGCTGAGATTTACGTCTAATTCCTTTAACACAAGAAGAGGATTTAATATCACTGTCACCAGCGTTCCCTCAAATGGTATGAAAATGATCAATAGGGCCTACATGTAGTTCTATCGCGTGTTTGTGTCGTGGAAATTATTTCATTTTTAGGAAGATGATAAACATTTCAGTCATGGTTATTTTATACAGTGATGTAGATTAGGTGGTTATTCACTAAATCAAAAGTCTTGAACTTACTGATCTTTTTCCCGTTGTAGAAAGATAAATGTTAGCTCCTTTTTTCTCTACTTTGTTCATTTAAAAAATATACAGAATGTGAGATACGAGTGACGCTGACTATACTGCTTATGACGCGCAGGGCACCAGTTTGTTATATTTGCCTTTAACCTACAGCAGCATATTGATTTTGTTTAATTAGCTTTTGGTTTCTTAATTGTTTATTCAACCTGGGCACAGATCTTCAAAACTACCAGGTTCATGGTTTGCCGGTAATGAGGTTTCCTTCATTACACATTTTAATTTTCGGAAAAATTTCCATTAGAATCTCTGAATTGTACGGAAGAGGAGTTTGACTGTGGACACTCTGTCTGCATTGATCGTGGCTGGTTGTGTGATCGAAAGATCGATTGCTCCGACGGCCGAGATGAGGAATTTCAGTGCGGTAAGTTTTATTTCCACGTGAATATTTTGTCAGTGGACAATGAAATTTTTCCATTTTTCAATTCATCGTTTGCTACAATATCCTTTTAATTTAGGATGTGTGTTGAACACCTGCCTGAACAATGGAACTTGCCACCCCGTTGGAGGATCTGGTTTCAACTGTCACTGTCATGAGGGCTTTGGTGGCACTCTGTGTGATATAGGTGAGGCAAGTTTTGAACCCTCAAAGAGCCGGGTTTTTTTTAGACCATCTCATAGCCGGGTAGGGCGGATTCAACCCCTCCTCCCGGAACCCCGCTGTTCCACACTTTTTTTTAAACATGATATGCTTATTGACATGCTTGCGTCTAATCATAAAAAATTAAGATGGAACCAAATCAAAATTGTATGTTTTGTTCTTACATTATTTGAAGGCTGCACACATGCCAGCCAGCTTTCGTTGAGCACCACAGTGGGAAAAGTATGCATTGTTGGTTGACCTGTCATGTATACTGGGGCAAGAACGGTTTGTTTGACTTTCACGAAATTTCAAATTTCAAAGGGTATTTTACTTCCTTTTTGATTTTAATGCTCAAATATCGACGTTATGCTAGCAGTGGCGTAGCTAGGATTCACTGGTTGTGGGGGTATAAAGGGGCACCGGTATCTTATGGGGGGGCACCAGCTTTCAGTGGTGTGTTTGTTGGGGGCAAGTTTTTGTTAGACTTGTTAAGTATTCATTCATCCGTTTTTTCAGTGGGGGGGTCTGGGGCACAAGGGATTTGTGGGGTCACGTGCCCCCAGGCCCCCCGTGGTTACGCCACTATATCCTAGAAAGAAAGCCGACATGTTACATGGTTTTTAAAGAAAAAGTGCAAAAGCGTTTCCATACATTGAAAAATTCCTTGCAGCTTCATTTTACGGTGATGTAAAGGTTGCTTGTGCACTCCACACATGAGCTTCGTTGGGTAAAATTCGTGAATGCCGGGAGTCGATTTAGGGCTGCCTACGATTTTGTTTGGACATTTTCTCACCGTCGCGAGCCCACCGGGAAAGTAAGTTTGAGTAGCAAAAATTTAATCACCTCATTAAACTTATATTTCACAATAGACGTGACTCTCGTCAATCTTGGGGCGAACGACTCAGTCCTAATAAATTCCCCGTCCTATCCAAACTACTACACAAACAATCTGGACCTCGTGTGGATTGTCGAAACGGGGGACTATCGACAGATTCTCATCGATTTCATTGCTTTCAACACGGAGAGTTGTTGTGACCATCTAAGAGGTGGGGATGGAGAGGATTTTTCCAATTCCTCTACAAGTCTCTTCCGCTGGAGTGGAAGCAGTCTTCCATCTCGTTTTTCGTCCAACGGAAACGTCATGTGGCTGAGATTCACATCAGATTATAGTATCACCAGGAGTGGGTTTCTCTTGTCGGCTCGAAGCGTCTCGTCAAATGGTAAGTCCCAATATTTATGCTCTATCTGTAGCAATAGAGTTTAATGTCTTAGGTACTTTCGAATGTTTTCTGTCAGAAATATATTGCCATATTGATAAAAGGAGTAGTGCAATATTATTTCAGTCCCAAGTCTTTATCCTTAATTTTTGAACTTTTAGCGCAGTAGAATTCTTCTGGATGTGATATCATGTAACTATCGCATATTTATTGCTAATCGTGGGGCTATCAATTCTAATATCCACTGCATGATACATTTAGGTTTTCTAACAAATGTGCGTAAGTAGGAATATGACAGACCCCGTAACGCCATAAATACCGCGGAATAACCCAGTTACCCATTTTAAGACAAATTATAAGAAAACAGTGTGAGCCATACTTCTCTGTGAGGAATGCCACACATGTCATACAGTACCACATTCATGTCTCCGTGGTCGCGATGCGAAAAAGGGCATGAGATTGGCTGGAATCACTTGGCTTGGCAAATCACCTCTAGCACAAATTGCTGTGTTGCTTACTAAGTACTGAGTGTCAGCAAGTGGATCGCAAAAAGAAAGACTGCAAATTGTGACCAAAACCACATGCCTCAATATATTCTAATACCGAGTGAGTTGTTTAAGCCTATAATGTGGAAATATCGATCAACAGTTGGAAAAGTGGGGGACATGCCACCCCAGCCCCACCGATTGACGCCCACGAGTGTATGCAAACTTTGGCCCCAACTTTGCTCTTCTCTGCCACCGGATAGCCCCAATGGACAGCAAAGCTGCCAACTTTCCTGCTGTAGATAGGCTTACGGCAACTTCCCTATTGTGATCGAAAGCACACCAGCTCACCGGGACCCGGGTCTACCTACGCCAACTCGAAGTACAAGAAAATGTTCATCGTAACTGATCAACGCAGTATTACCACAAGTTTCTTCATGCACTCTGGTTCAGCTCATTAATGTCTAGAATTCACAATCTGGGTTGTGGACAACTTGTGGCTGAGTTCAGGCGGCTTGTTCTCGTTTGTTCACGAACAGCTTGATTTGTTGTTCGCAGGTCGGTCGCTCGAAAGCCGGAATGTACAACCGGTTATTAGCGCTAGTATTTATTTGTGGAAAGCAACATGTAACATGGCAGCGTCCTCGGGTATTCTTCGAGAGTTAATGTTGGATAACTGGGGTAACTTATTTTCCATTTAAACATTCATTTTTCTCATGGAAAATTATTAATGTTAATTTGCAAACTTTCTATTGTCTTCGGCTTTGTGAAGCCATATCGATACTTTTGCGGCTGTTCAAAAATCAAATCTCACGAGTTTTTCCGTGTGTTCGTGTAAAATCCTGACGAGGAGGTGGTGTTTGATCCTGCTCCGAGAACAGTGTTCTTGAGTCGTGTTCCCGCCGTTCGAGCACGGGAACACGAAACCCGTGTCAAGAACAGACCACCCGACCTCGACAGATATGTAAAGCGTGGTTTCCATATCGACCTAAGAAACGCAGAGAGCAACGCAATCAAGACGCAAACTGAAACGCGGACATATTACACTCCGGTGATCAACTAAATAGCTGACCATCAACGAAATGCATGAAACTGGGGGCAGGGTTTGGGCCCATGAGGCGGTACAGTCTATCTAAAACCACATTTTCTGCGAAAATCACAGCGTTTCGTAAGCCATTTTGTTTCAATTTTTGGGTGGAATGGCGTCATGCACACTCTTTTCCGTTTGTGTCTGCGTATTTATGTCTTGCGTTCCGTTTGAATTAAAAACGACTAGATGGAAACCATGCTTAACCGCCATCATCTTCATGACAGTAAACCCCACAAAGAAACAATAATGCAAAGTTTATAGTTGTTGGAGCACCATTACGGTGTCCAGGGGGTAGCGTGGTCAAATCCACTGCTCCTTATTTTCTTTGTTCATCCTTTTAATCAATTAGTTAGCCATGTTGAATTGCATTGAATGGTTTTTGAAACGATTGAAAAGCTGTTTTGACTTGAGTCCTCCCCGTTCAATTTAAAGTTGCATTATGTATTTTGGTCAAGCTCCTTTGGGTTTCGTAAGTGGTTTCTGACCAGTGCCTTGCCTGTAACAAAAGATATTGGCTGATGGGAAGAAGAGTCAAACGAGACTGGAGAGTTCATAGTGCCGGTACAACGTTCCAATCAAATCAACTTTTTACTTCGTTCTGATAACGGATTCAGTTTCTCTATAATTATGATTTGCTTCAAAGGTTTTAATTTCGTTTTATTATTTAGAAACGAACTGTGCTGAGGGAGAATTGAACTGCGGGGCTTATTGTATCAATGACAACCTGCGGTGTAACTATCAAGATGACTGTGTCGATGGTAGAGATGAGGAAGAATGCGGTAAATATACAAATCATTAAAAACAATCGTTTTAATTAAAAAGGATAATGTGTTGGGATGCCCTAATGAAATTTACCAACTCTAAACCTATTCCTGTCTATGATTGTCAAAGAAAACTTTGGAACTAAACGAACGTTAGTGCGCTCCAGTAATCGTGAAATGGAATCATCGGTTTCGAAAATATTTTAACTTGACTTTATAGCCCTACTTCCTTCGTAGCTATATTTCCGGTCTTTTTTATGCGATTTTTTTCTGTTATCAGGTTGTGTGATCAGCCCATGTCTAAACAACGGGACATGTAACCCTATTGGAAGGTATGGCCTCAGCTGCATATGTCCCACCGGCTTTCAAGGGGCGAGGTGTGAAACAGGTAAAGTTCAAATATAACAGGTGCATTCCCAATTCACTATCACTGTGTTAACTTTTTAAACATAATATCACTTTGACTTTGATAAACGTGAGCTGATAAAACTTGTACGTCATATTTCTAATGTCAATGTTTATTTGTTAAACACTACATGAATTTATTTTTAATGTCATCAATGTAAGAACCATGTTTAGAAACTGATTTTAGCGCAGTGTTTTAACTGTATTGTTAGCATCTATTGAATACAAGGAGAGATTAAACCAACCAAGCTCTACACTGTTTTCTTCTTTGGGTATACATTTATATTAAAAGTGAACATCTCCCTCGGGGCCAACGAAACCGTTGAAGTCAGGTCGCCAGGTTACCCAGGCAGCTTTCCAAGAGGAGTATTTATCAACTGGATCATCAGGACGGAGGAAGACAGGAAGATTCTCGTTTCGTTTGGCAATCTTACCACCGATTACTATGACAACTGGAGGATCGGGAACGGAGATGTTGTCAGTCAGTCTACCCTTCTGTCGTGGAGATACCGACGGCGTCAACTACCGGTTCTCCTTTCGAATGGAAGTGCCATCTGGATTTCATTTTCGTTTTCTTTGTCCTATCAAACAAGAGAAGGATTTTCCTTTGTTGCGTCTTCTGTGCCATCCACAGGTATGAGAAACCGAGAACCGTGATTTAAAGTAATAGTTTTGTTATCGAAACCTTTTATTTGCCGCGTGGCCATTGATTGCAATGTGTAAACACTGAATTTTTGAAATTTTGTTTTCTTTGTGTAGAAACTTTGACCTGTTCTGATGATGAATTTGATTGTGGAAATTCTGTTTGCATCAACGGTCTCTTACAATGTGACAGAAATTATGACTGCATCAATAACAGAGACGAAATTTCCTGTGGTAAATATATTATTTAAACTGTGTAATTTATCTCGTAGGTGAATGGAAAGGTATTAAAAATGAAAAATCCTCTCTGTGAGTGTTAATTTTGCAAAAATGATTTAATTGACAGCTGTTATAGTTTTAGATTGAATAGACACGAAACATGCTTGGTGATGTATGGTTAAAAGCGCTTAGTTCGATGCGTTATAATAACGTTTTCCAACTTTGCTTTGATTGCAACGCATTTTAGTACCAAAACATTTAAAAACTAAGTGCGTTTGTAAATACTAAAACTGCACCAAAAGCATAATTACTCCCAACTCTTATTCGATTGTGTTAAAGCAATGCATTAATATAATTATCAAGTCTTACGAGAGTATTGAGTTGATTTGAGGAAAACCAAGAAATTGGAAATGGCATTTGGACTATAGCTTGTTCGATTTCCACGAAATTCGGTATTAAAAAAACTGATTATCAGGTACAATGGTTATCAGTTTGGACAGTCAGAAGTTAAGTTTCTAAAGCGACCACACGGCAGCAGAAGGTGATTTTCGACCATTTGTTTAAATAAATAATATTCTCGCTGATGAGGCCTTCAAATGTTTTTTTTAAACCATTGTAGCTCCCAACAGAATATACAACTCGACGCAATCATTTCAGGCAAAAAGAAACACACAAAAGCTAATCAAATGTATAACTCTCCCATCTCCTTCCTTTTTATTACTGATGGGTTGACGGGGGCTATGGTCATAGCGTGCCTTTTTCTGAGACAATCTAAAAAACCAACAGGATAGCCTCGAGCCTCGAGCCACCAGACTTCTGGGGCACACCTCCGAACCATGGCTCTCCAGAAGGAATTGCGATATTGTACTGTAACAATCGAGGTTATTTATACAGCCCATCTAAAACAGCGAAAAGGTCAGCCTCAACCGAAGCTTAAAGGATATATTTTACTGTTTACGGCTTCCGTAGGCTGTGATTTCGTCTCCTGCCAGAACAACGGAACCTGTATACCAACATACTACGACTATTTTAGATGCATCTGTTCCCAAGGGTTTACAGGAAGATTCTGCGAAGAAGGTAGTTAAGTGCAAGTTTATTAATTCGCCCATACACAGATGGAGTACAGATATTTGATAGCTGACATGGACTGTCCAAATAAGAATGTGGCGAATGTAACTGACACCTCTTGTGGTGGACCCAGTAACCGGCCGGATCAGGGATGGAATTGACCTGGCCCAGCCCCACAAATATATTTATTAACCTTGAGCAAGGATGAGCGGCTACCCTGACACAAGGGGGGATATCAGTAAACGAACGGCGGACTAAGCCTAGGGGCAGTTCGTTGGGTGGACGTTTACCACCAATTAGGAAAGACTAGATTCATCTGGTTATACAGTAATGAAACACAGGGAAACCTAAATAAACCTCACAGTGACACAGGATTTCCAAGGACAATAATCAAGTATTTGATTTATTGCAATAAAAATCAATAAGGTATATAAAATCACCCAAAGTTTATGTACACGAATATACCTCACAAGGCAATACAATATGCCTCACGTGGTTAACTAACCACCCGACTAACTTAAACACAGCTAGCCTACAACCCAAGGGTTACCTCTCTAAATAGTGATAGCCCTCACACAAATAACACAGAGTGTCATGCAAAACAGGGTCGATCTAACGAAAGGGAAATTACCCTCACAGCGATCTGAGTACATCAAGTAAACCTCAAGGCTAGCTAGCACAATGACAAGATTGCCTTCCAGCCGTCACCCCACTATCAGTGCTTACAGACGACAAGCAATCCAACAGCAAAGACCACTAGCTCCCAGCCTAGGTTCACGACACTCAGCTCTATCACTAAAGTAATCTAGACCCAATACGGTTCGCTACTACACCTACCAGTTATAGTCACTACACGCAGCGCCCCAGGTGCAGCGTCCACACTATACCTCGCACAGTCACAGCACAGAACGGTAGAAAGCGTCCTCCACGATCCTGCCACTCTGCGACCCAGCAGCGAAAACTCACAAACTGATTGTGCGCGTTCTAAGCACGCCGCAAGCGCCCAGACCTAGTGCTCTACGCAACGCTGATTGGTCAACGCAATGCTTAATAATTCATGACTTAGACTGGCATTCATGCCTACCCCTGTTTCGTTACGAGAAGAAATAAGGACGAAATAAGGGTAAAAAAAATGCAAACTAAAAATAAACGTGAGTGACCAAAACCAAACGTCTTTTGATTAATATGGTCAATTCCTTCTTAATTCCCTCTTTCTGATCCAAATTCTGAATGATGTGGCCAATTTTCTGTTAATTAAACGTGAAGTGCACATTGATGATGTAGTTCACTTAATAGCTTCTTACAGCCATATATGTCACTTCTTGAGTGCGAGGTACGATTAAGAATGAATGCAGTCTGTTGGTTGTTCTCAAATTTTGAATGAAATATCAGACGTAAAGAGTTTCCAATTATTTTCATCCAGTCATCTTTGAGTGTGAGGCTTATCCGTACACTTTCGAAGAATCTGGCAGATGTAATGGAACCATTCAGTGTCCAAACGGTGATGACGAAAAGGATTGTGGTAAGACGATCTCTCTGTACAGTTTTTAACTTAGTAAGAAAAGACACGTGATCTGAAATACGTCGGACATCTTTTTGAACCAAATTGGTGGCAATTCAGTAATTTCTTTCATATTGTTCAATGTCAGAAGGGAGAGCATTACAAAGAGACGATTTTTTTTATCGTTTTGCTTGATTAGTAAAAAATCTAAGTACTTTCTTTTCAGGGAGCTTTACCGTTTAAAAGGAAAAAACAAATAAAACAATTCAGTAGATTTTATACTGATGAAAAGAGAGTGACGTAAGGCATTATGTGCTTTCCAACAAAGGAAATTTTTTACTTTATATGTAACAATGGCCTCAGTCCTTAGTTACTCGAAGTCAGGCAAAAGAAAAATGAAAGTTTCTGTTGGTACGTTCTTTAAAGGATCTTATGTATGGTCAAAGTGTCTTGTCAAACACCGGAGACGATGGGAACAAGGTTAAGTAAACTTGTGTAACTCTCGGAAGCTAATTGAACACACTGTACATAATTGTTGAGATAATTTCTCAGAAATCCTCGCTATTTCAAAATGCACACAATAGAGTCTCACAATGGAAACATTAGATCCCTTTAGTAAGGGTTTTAATTGCCCAATACACTTTATACATTAACTCTCTTGTTTTGTAGATTGTAGTGCAAACGAGTACCGATGTCGTGATAGCATCTGCGTGAGTTCAGCCAATGCAGAATGCAATGGCATACCTGAATGTCTGGATTATTCAGATGAAGGAGTTACCTGCAATGCTGGTAAGTTGTGAAAGTTTTAAACCTCTTAGAAAAGAACAGTTTAGAAACTAATAAGTTCGAAGGTAATTTTAAGACAGCATTTCAAGGTATTTGTAGAGTTTTGGTCACTATAACACACGTAATACAGGACTCCTTTGTATAACTCATTATCAAAGCGTACTGCATAGAAATCCCGAACGAGGTATGCTCAGCCATTCTTACGTACAACACCACCTACTTCCCGAATGACTTTGTGTCATCCCATCGACAAGCAAACCTCTTCATCGCTGAACATCTGCCCCAACTCACGGCCAACTGCACCAATAGCGAGAGACTTGCTCTGTGTATGTCGTTCTTCCCGGAGTGTCCTCAGTTTGGTTCTGCCCGAAGAGTCTGCGCCTCGTTGTGTTCCAGAGCTTTAGAATGTGTTGGTCTAGAGACGAACTCCACATCTTTACAGTGCGACGTTTACCCTGACCGTGGTATATTATCGACCTCAGAAGGCTGCCTCTTTGACGACGAAGGTGAGTTGACATATTTTGAAACTGATCGTTTGGTTGTTTTGATGAATATTACAGGATGCCCGTACCCACATTGTAATGTTGAAGGATAACTTTGATGTACAAGATACAGTTTATTAATTTCAGTGTCGACTGTAATAAAGTGCCCCATCAGCAATTTTAGCCAGAATATTGACTAAAACGTTACATTTGCCCTCTCAACACCAAATATATCCCATTTTTAGAAATCCAGTCGTTAAAGGCAATTTACCTGTATCTCTTGCTGCGTTGAATAGCGTCTGCGGTGTCCTGCATTCGAGTGGTCCTTCCAGATCTGCGCTTTATTACTAGGCCTAAAGCAGCGACCCTTCCATCGCTCAGATGACGTTCGAGGAATTGCTCGTGTACGCCGAGTTAACTGAAATTATTTATTGAACATTCCCCTTCATGAAAACCTTACTTGTTTGGCACCTAGTTTGGACTAGGTTCCTTATTCCTTGTTGAGGTGAAAGTGTTTGTCTCATATTAGAAGCACATCTGGACCTTTTTTCTGAATACCACCACATTGATCTAAGGCATGGGTCTATTATTCTTCGGATAGATGTGCTGCAGACGGGCAATTGCGGGCGTCGACCAGCGGCCTCGCCTTCTCTCAATCCTTTCAGTCGTATCATTGGTGGAGCTCAGAGCCACATTGCCAACTGGCCTTGGATTGGTTCATACCAGTATCGTAGCGGATTTCACACGTGCGCTGCTACGCTAATTAACCCAAGTTGGGCAGTTACTGCGGCCCATTGTGGGTAAGTAGGCCTTCAAATAACCTTTTTCGAGAGAATTCAGCCATTGCCCTGTTTTTAAACATGAAAGCTCGTTTTCTCGTAACATCATTCAAATTTCTGATCTTCGAAAGGCCTATTTTACCAGAACAGTTGGGGTCTCTTAAAACTGAATATTGTTTAAATAATATTTGAATGAAATTGATTAATTTGGAATAGTGGTAACGAATTGACGGAACTAAGTTTTATTTGATGTCATGTGTATTCATATTTTCAGTGCCCAACATCAGCTTGTTTTTGGCAGTTCGCTTTTGAATATCCCAAATGGCTACTCACACGTTCACCGCATTGCCCGAGTATTCTTCCACCCGGGATACGATAATCCAAGATACCACAACGATATCGCA
The DNA here is from genome assembly GCF_054643075.1 of Acanthaster planci. Lineage (NCBI taxonomy): Eukaryota > Metazoa > Echinodermata > Asteroidea > Valvatida > Acanthasteridae > Acanthaster > Acanthaster planci. Next base: position 35,891 of record NW_028257716.1, on the reverse strand, counting down.
CTTGTAAAACTCGCCTCACCTGTGCCATACACCGACACCATCCAGCCAGCTTGCTTAGAAACTGACGAAGACGAAGTCGACAAGTACGACACATGCCATGTCGTGGGATGGGGCCGTACGTCTCTCTACGGTATGGCAATTCTTTCATGATTGCATAATGAATTATTGTTTGCACCCTTGCTGAGCAAGATCGAAGGAGACACTGGAAACAAAGATCCACAGTCGAAATGCTTCCCTAATAAATGAAGCCAAACTTGAAATGATCTGGGTCACCGACAATAATGTGGATAGCATATGATTAGCATTAAAAAGTAAGGTAAATCCAAAGAAATTCATAACTTTCTAAATTGTCACCCTGGGAAACGTTAACATTCATGAATTTTGAGTCAGCTTTAGTAATCATTTGCAGATGCAATCTGTGGCAATTCCTCGAGAGTTGAGTCGTTCCCACGCTATATGTATGTACAACCTACAATGTAAAATGAAATGGAAACAGTAGCAATCGGCAATCTTTTTCAGTTTGGAATTCAGCACATTAGAATCTATAACAAATGACACTTTTTGCTCCCGAAGCATATAGCTTCAAAAATCGTTACCAAATGAAATCAAAAGGTTTATAACTGGGATGGATTCAAACCTGAGACACAATGTTGCTCATTGTAGTGCAGACGGCATGTTAGTTGTACTATTTGGAACTAATTTTTTACACTTTCTTTGACTGCTGTGGATAGACGCTGGTTGTTATAAATTTTTGTTAATAGTGGACATATGAATTTCAGAACTGACCCTTCTCTGAAGCAATTAAAAAACTCCGAGGGAGACTTCGAATTTTTATTAGCTCCAATGAACACAATGTCATGCTCATCATTTTGAAAAATATTTGAAATTCTCTTTTACTAGCCTCCTGGTTATTCAAACATTTATGCTTCACAGGTAGTGTTTCTCCAGTGTTAAAGGAGGCACAAGTGCCGCTGGTAACGTGGGAACAATGCAAAACATACGCTGACGTTCGCGAAAATGTCTTCATCTCCTCCGACCAAATCTGTGCTGGAACAGCGGATGGAAATAATGCAACTTGTAGCGTACGTTTTGCTTTGTTGTTTTTGCGAACTCCACTTTTTTAATGTACTGCTGTCCCACAAAAGACATCAGTGAATTGTCAAGGATCAGATATTGGAAAATTAAACAGCCCTCATCCCTTTCCATCTTTAAAAGAAATATGACAGCAAAATCATTTGTTTGAAGACAAAGTTCGTCGCATTGGTCTGACCTTGCAGGATTATTGATTTTTGCCATTTTTACAACAATTTTACAGTAATGACCCCAGTTCACAATTACGGTTATGAACCAGGTGGCAATAATTCAACCTTCAACTCGCCGGGGAATCTATATCCGGCAAGAAATAAGATCGAGAGGTACCCCCTCCCCAACTTGTCCAATCGCTATACACACTCTAGACTATAGTTACCTAACACACGCCCCCCCCCAGATGTCCGAAAAGAATTCCTCAGATTCCAGTGAGACAATGACCAACACAAAGTGGGGGGTTTTATCCATCTCATGTTTTGCTTCATATAAGGTTGGAATGGAGATTCTTGTTGAGTTTGATAGGAAGATGTGAACACTGTGAACATATTTGAATGTGTCAAAATATTCATGCAGGGTGACAGCGGTGGTCCTTTGATATGTCGCGGAACCAGTGGACGATGGAAACTGGTTGGGATCACAAGCACAGGCTACAGGTGTGATGAAACTTCCCCGGGTGTTTACACGAGAATCTCTCACTACATTGATTTCATTCGATACACAATTGCTTCAGGTAAGACCACTAACCAATGTTCATTTACAACTGAAAATAAAGAATTTGAAAAGCAAACTTATCGACATATTGGAAATACTTTGACTTTAACTGACCTTCACCATTCTCACGAAGAAACAAAGTGGCCCCAGATCATGATTTTGGGGGCCAAAATTAAGCAGATTGTGTGATGCTTGCACCTTTGAGTAATCACCTTTATCAAATCTACCGAAATCTGGTGAATAACGATGATTATCGCAGGGCAAAATTCAACTAAACTGCATTTCCCGTTTTCACGGAGAGACAAAGTTGTCTTCCATAGGTAAAGCGGTAGCATCAAGGCCCCAAACAATAGGCCAAATCTGTTTTACTATTTTCACAAAGAGACAAAATTGACTTTAGAAATGTAATAAAATGTAAAAATTTTGCACCTAGACGTGCTATGGCAAACGCGTGTATACTGTGCCCGCCCTTTTCATGAAGAGACACCAGATTTGTTGACAAATTGAACAGAATTAATTGACTTCTTTGAAAACTATTTTGTAGTTTTGTGTCCTTTAAGATCCCTTCTTTTGGGATGTAGCATTGGTTAAGTCAGAGAAATGCTAAATACTTGAGAAATAAACCTTAGAAAAAGAGACCAACTGCAAATGCAATTTTCTTGAAAACTGTTTTTACTCTTTGGCGAGACTTGTGTCTCTGCAAAAATGGTGACGGTTTTGCCCCACAAAATGCACACTTCTAGTTACTTTTGACCATAACTGTTTGCATCGGCAGTCATCCGGCTATTGCAGTTCAGCAGCAACGAAACCTTCATTTACTTGATATGTCCATTTGATTGGTGTTCGATTCGGATTTATTGAATAATGTAGGTTTAGGTCAATGTTGGTTGATCGACATAATGTTACAGAGTGCACTTATGGATTTTATTTGCAGAACTAATTAAATTTACAACTGTTTTCATTTTCATTCAGACGCCGATTTGTGTACAGGGGAAACATACAGGTGTGCCATGGGGGCATGTTTGAGGTCTGAACTAGTATGTGACACATACCCAGATTGTGAGGACGGGAGTGACGAAATTTCTTGCGAACCAGGAGGTATAAACTCTAACAAAACGTCTACTTTTCGCTTTGGATCACATATTTTTCCTACTATCAGTTTGTGAACCCCTGAACACAATGCTTGTATATAAACACATAATAAGTGAATCACTGGTTATCTCTGAGGTGATGTCTTGAAGGGAAGGCCACTAACTTTGGCATTTTATCGATTCTGAATAGTTTGTTGAAGACTGAATCCACGAGAGTATAAAATTTCCTTTGAGTTATTCGAACAGGGGCACCGTGCTTTTTGAAAGTACGTGTAGGCCTAATTAATTCGTCACGCTTCCATATACTTGAAGCATCACGTTGGGCCATAAAGTCATTAAGGACATGTTTTACTTGAACTCTGATACGTATTTAACACAATAGATCTCTCTCGTTTCAACAGGAAGTCGGTTGGTTCAAATTAGAGGCAATGAAGGAACGCACATTTCGTCACCTTTTTACCCAAGGAACTACATCAGTAACCTTGATGTAATTTGGAACGTCGTGACAGACGAAGGCTTTAAGATTTCCATTCATTTCATCGCGTTCCGGACCTCGTCGAATTTGGACACTTTACGTGTTGGAGATGGCGTCTACCTTTCCAACAGCACAGGAGAGTTCTTTATGTGGAATGGGACAAAGTTTCCGCCTAGTCTTCTCTCAAGCGGCAGTGCCATGTGGCTGCGATTCACATCACTTTCTGTGTACCCGAGCGGTGGATTCAATATCTCCGTCACTGGCGTCCCCTTAAATGGTATCACTATAAACCATTATCCAGTTTCCTGTTCTAGGCCCCAATCTTGAGAAAGACATTGTGAATTTACATAGAACTGTATATTGCAAGTTTCAACACCAAATATTAATCACGTGGTATGATCCATACTGTATAGTTTTTTCAGCTTGTTAACTGAAGCACCTTTAAATTTAGGAGGAAGAATCACTGTCTCCCATTTCTGTGTCTGTCAGTTGACTTGGTTCAGGTTCAACAAGTTATCAATATGCTTTGTGTGTTTATTAAGAATCCCTGAACTGTGAAGGGGAGTTCGATTGTGGGCACTCGGTCTGCATTGATCGTGGCTGGTTGTGTGATGGACAGACTGACTGCATCGATGGACGAGACGAGGAATTCATGTGCGGTACGTTTTGTTTATTTTCGCATGAATATTTATGTGAGTGGACAATGGACAAGTTTCTGTTTTGAAATTAAGCATTTGTGGTCACTTTCTGTTTTAGGATGTGTGTCGAACCGCTGCCTGAACGATGGTACTTGCCAACCTGTTGGAGGGTCCGGATTCTATTGTCAATGCCGCGAGGGTTTTGGCGGCCTTCTGTGTGGTAAGGGCGAAGCAGTTTTTAAATACACCCGACAGTAACCTTCAATGCTTTTTAGTCCGATGGAAAGCTTTATTTATGTTAATCGCCTTGGGCAGAAGCCCCCCTTACGCTTGGAAAGAGCCAGGTTCGTCCGAAGTGTTCATTTTGCTGGTAGCGACGCGACCGTAATGCATGCATTTTATCGTTGTGAACCAGCGAAGTGCTGCTCCGACTAAAGGGAATATTGCGCCCTCTCTTGGTCCTGCTCGTGGCCGATACACATTAACTTGATACATTTGCGAATGCCTTGAGTCGATTTGGGGTGTCATAGGGTGTTGTTGGACATCTTCTCAACGTATACACTAAGTGCCCATTAGAAAAGTATGTTCAAATGTATGTTTTTTAATCACCTCATTAAACTTACTTTTACAACAGAGGCAACTCTTATCAATCTTGGGGCGAACGAGTCGGTTCTAATAAGTTCCCCGTCCTATCCCAACGACTACACAAACAATCTGGACCTCATGTGGATTGTCGAAACGGTGGACGATCGACAGATTCTCATCAATTTCATTGCTTTCAACACGGAGAGTTGTTGTGACCATCTAAGAGGTGGGGATGGGGAGGATTTTTCCAATTCCTCTACAACTCTCTTCCGCTGGAGTGGAAGCAGTCTACCACCTCGTGTGTCGTCCAACGGGAACGTCATGTGGCTGAGATTTACGTCAGATTTTAGTGTCACCAGAAGTGGGTTTCTCTTGTCGGCTCGAAGCGTCTCGTCAAATGGTAAGTCCCAATGTTTATGCTCTATCTGTAGCAATGGAGTTTAATTTCGAATGTTTTCTGTCGGAAATATATTGCCATATTGATAAAAGGAGTAGTGCAATATTATTTCATTCGGAAGTCTTTATCCTTAATTTTTGAACTTTTAGCGAAGTAGAATTCGTTTGGGTCTGATATCATGTAACTATCGCATATTTATTGCTCATCGTGGGGTTATCAATTCTAATATCTACTGCATGATACCTTTAGGTTTTCTAAGAAATGTGCGTAAGTAGGAATATGACAGACTCCGTAACGCCATAAATACCGCGGAATAACCCAGTTACCCATTTTAAGACAAATTATAAGAAAACAGTGTGAGCCATACTTCTCTGTGAGGAATGTCACACGTCACGCAGTACCACGTTCACATCTCCGTGGTCGCGATGCGAAAAAGGGTATGAGATTGGCTGGAATCACTTGGCTTGGCAAATCACCTCTAGCACAAATTGCCGTGTCGCTCACTAAGTATTGAGTGTCAGCAAGAGGATCGCAAAAAGAAAGACTGCAAATTGTGACCAAAACCACATGCCTCAATATATTCTAATACCGAGTGAGTTATTTAAGCCTATAATGTGGAAATATCGATTAACAGTTGGAAAAGTGGGGGGGGGGACATGCCACCCCAGCCCCACCGATTGACGCTCACGAGTGTATGCAAACTTTGGCCCCAACTTTGCTCTTCTCTGCCACCGGATAGCCCCAATGGACAACAAAGCTGCCAACTTTCCTGCTGTAGATAGGCTTACGGCAACTTCCCTATTGTGATCGAAAGCACATCAGCTCACCGGGACCCAGGTCTTCCTACGCCAACTCGAAAGTACAAGAAAATGTTCATCGTAACTGATCAACGCAGTACTACCACAAGTTATTTCATGCACTCTGGTTCAGCTAATTCATGTCTAGAATTCACAATCTGGGTTGTGGACAACTTGTGGCTGAGTTCAGGCGGCTTGTTCTCGTTTGTTCACGAACAGCTCGATTTGTTGTTCGCGGGTCGGTCGCTCGAACGCCGGGAATGTACAGTCGGTTATTAAAGCTAGTAGTTATATGTAGCAAGCAACATGCAACATGGCAGCGTCCTTGTGCATTCTTCGAAAGTTAATGTTGGATAACTTGGCTAACTTATTTTCCATTTAAAAATTCATTTTTCTCATGGAAAATTATTAATGTTAATTATGCAAAACTTTCTATTGTCTTCGGCTTTGTGAAGCCATATCGATACTTTTGCGGCTGTTCAAAAATCAAATCTCACGAGTTTTTCCGTGTGTTCGTGTAAAATCTTGACGAGGAGGTGGTGTTTGATCCTGTTCCGAGAACAGTGTTCTTGGGTCGTGTTCCCGCCGTTCGAGCGCGGGAACACGAAACCCGTGTCAAGAACGGACCACCCGACCTCGACAGATATGTAAAGCATGGTTTCCATATCGACCTAAGAAACGCAGAGAGCAATGCAATCAAGACGCAAACTGAAACGCGGACATATTACACTCCGGTGATCAACTAAATAGCTGACCATCAACGAAATGCATGAAACTGGGGCAGGCTTTGGGCCCCATGAGGCGGTACAGTCTATCTAAAAAAAAATCTCAAAATTTTAAATGAAATGCAAGAAGTAAAGAGTTTCCAATTTGTTAATTTCATCTAGTCATCTTTGAGTGTGAGGCTTATTCGTACACTTTTGAAGAATCTGACAGATGTGATGGAATCATTCAGTGTCCTAACGGCGATGACGAAAAGGATTGTGGTAAGACGTTCAGTCCCTTTACAACTTTCGAACTAGTGGCAAAAATGCACGTGATCTGTCATACATCGGACATCTTTTTGAATCAAATTGTTGGCGATTTAGTAACTCCTTTCATATTGTTCAGTGGCAGACGGGAGAAACATTATTACAAAGACACAAAGTTTTGATCTGTTTTATCTGCTTTAGTATTAAAAAAGTAAATGATCATTGAGCACTATTCTATGTAGGAAACGTGGCATTTTAAAACAAAAACATCTCATTACTGAAAGAGAATTCAGTACATTTTATTCTTTAAAAAGAGTGACGTAAGATACCATGTTTTCTTTGCAGGAAATGACTAAAGACAGGGTAACCTGGACCTGGGGGTGGTTTTGTCAAACACCCGAAACAGTGGGGATGACGTTACATTAACCTGCGCAGTTCGTGGGAACATATCAAACGCACACTGTACACAATTATTAAGATAATTTCCTCGCTATTTTAAAATGCACACAATTGCATCTCACAATGGAAACATTACAGCCTCAAAGTAAAAGATGTAAATGTCCCATACGCTTCATACATTAAATATGTTTTTTTTTGTAGATTGTGTTGCTAACGAGTACCGATGTCGTGATAGCATCTGCGCGAGTTCAGCCGATGCAGAATGCAATGGCATACCAGAATGTCTGGATTATTCAGATGAAGGAGTTACCTGTAATACCGGTAGGTTTACCACTTCTGATCCTCCAGCAAAAAAAAAGTTATTTTGGAAAATTAAAAACCCAGATCGCAATTTCGAAATCAGTAATTCAGTGCAAAGTATTGGATATATCGAAAAAAGAAGTTTAAGTGCTCGTTTTGTCACCGTAACGTGTTTGATCTTTTTTATCATTCTTTCTTGATATCCATTAAGCTTACTGCATCGAAATTCAGAGTGAAGTGTGCTCAGCTATTCTGACTTACAATACCACCTACTTCCCGAACGACTTCGTGTCATCCCATCGACAAGCGAATGACTTCATTGCTCAACATCTGCCTCAACTTACAGCCAACTGCACCGATAGCGAGAGACTTGCTCTGTGTATGTCGTTCTTCCCAGAATGTCCTCAGTTTGGTTCTGACCGAAGAGTCTGCTCAACATTGTGTTCCAGAGCTTTAAAATGTGTCGGTGTGGACACGGATTCTAACACCACAAGTTTGTCGTGTGAAGTCTATCCAGACCGTGGTTTGCTGTCAACATCGGACGGTTGTTTTTACCACAGAGCAGGTGGGTCGGCAACAATGTACGTTATTTGTAGTTTTTGCTCTGTTATCTGGGAAAATCTTGTTGAAATAAAGGCAGTGAGTTTGTTGTTATTGTTCCATTGTCTGCAAATTGAGAAGAGAGAAACAAGTGTCATTAGGGTGCAAACGGGCTGGCTTCCATTTGTCGGCCCATCTTGAATTTTTGGACGAGAAACCTTTTGACTTCACAAATTAAGAACACTCTCACTTTGCCGAGAACAACAATATGAGAGCGCAATGATTTTTGGGTGTAGGTCGCGATGAGAACCGAAATTATGCGGTTGTGTGTTATAAGCCTACGTATTTAGAAGAGCGCACTCATGCATCGCGATCTATAGCTGGTGAAATAATTTCCAAATACCTTTAACCACTGTTGAATTTTACCAAGTAATTAGTACCTTTTAAACTATGTATCCAGATGTGCTACAAGCAGGAGACTGTGGGCGTCGACCAGCGGCCTCGCCTTCTCTTAATCCTTTCAGTCGTATCGTTGGTGGAGCTCAGACGCACATTGCCAACTGGCCTTGGATTGGTTCATATCGACACGCTAGTGGATCGCATGGATGTGGAGTATCACTGATCAGTAGATATTGGGCAGTCACAGCAGCACACTGCACGTAAGTTTAGAAAAGGGAAAACTCTTATCGGTCGACATCCATGAAATTTTAATCATCGTTGTGCAATTGTTGATTTGTATGTAAGTGTCATTCCAGCATAAACGTGAATGATTTTTTTCTGAGGCGTTTACTGCTGTGAAACTGGAGAAACACTAAACACGTTCCTGTAGCATTCCCCAGACACCGATACAAAGGGGAAATTAAGCCATCATAGTCCCCGCAAAGAATAGATAAAAACATATTCTCTTGGGAGTTCGAAAGATCACATTATACAGCAGGCCTAACTCAACTTCATAACGGCGGTGGTCGGGAACTATATGTTGTGAAAGAGTTACTGTCCTCTCTAGATCAAGGTATAAAATACCTTGTTCCACAAACCAGTGGAAAAAATTGTTTCAAAAGTTTTTAAAAATAACTGAGAAGTTTACATCTGATCCACGGTTACAGATACAATAACCTGACTTCTTTTTCTTTCTAGGCATCTGCAATACGTAGTGTTTGGCAGTTCAACTTTGGATATTCCATTTAACTACCAGCACGTCTATAGGGTTAGCAAAGTATTCAATCATCCTTTGCATAACTCCCCGAGGTACCACAACGACATCGCGCTCCTGAAACTGGCCTCCCCCGTACGATATACGGACACCGTCCAACCAATCTGCTTGCAAATTGCTGACAATGAAACTGAGGTCTACGACAGGTGCCATGCAATAGGTTGGGGCCGAACTTCGTACGGAGGTAAATGTTGATGCCTTTTGTAACAAGACTCACAGAGAAATTGAAAGGCAGTTCTTGGTTCCGCTGTGGAGTTTGTTGTACATTGTCTGTATGACGTCGATCCTGTTTTCCAAGGATATATATCAAATGTTGTTTTCCAACTAACTTGCTTTTACTACGAGTACGAGTACTCTGAAAACGGTACTCGAGTAGTACTCGAGTACGAGTACCGAGTACGAGTACTACAACACTGGTGCCATGCAAATGAGTTGGGGCAGAACTTCGTACGGAGGTAAACAAGACTCAAGAGATACGGAAGGGTGGTTCTTGTTTCCGTTGTAGAGTTTACGTACATTTTGTGTATTATAACGTCTATCCCGTATTTCGAAGGATATTAATATTCGTTTTCAAATTAACTGGTTTAGTTTGTGTATTACACTCCTCTATTTGCAGTCAATTTGGGTTCAAATACTTCATAACCCGAACATTATTTGAAAGACCACTAAAATTGTTGTCGTCGTTAGCATTTTATTTTGAAATTTTCTCTTAAAATAAATCCTTCACTTCATTTTGAAAACACATATTGAATTTTGGATAAGTAGCATGAAGTGAGTTATACCTTCGACCACCTTGATTCTCAAATCTTGACCCTTTTGTTTCCAGGTATCGTCTCTCCTGTCTTGAAAGAAGCACGTGTGCCTCTACTGGGGTGGGAGCAATGTAAAGCTAACAGTGAAATTCAGGGACGACTATTTGTCTCATCAAGTCAGATATGTGCTGGAATTGGAGACGAAACTAACAAAACCTGTAATGTATGTTGGAACCTGTTCATAATAATTAACGTTCTTTCAAATATTGATTTCCCCGGTTAAATTGCAATTTAAAAGAAGCGGTGGTGCGCGTTTAGGAGAGACGTCTGATTATCGATTTGACTCATTTATCAAAACCTCTTTATCTTGTCCAAATTGTAAAATTGCTTCTCGAAGACCTATCTTTTATTGAATTGTTTAATGATTTTGTCAGGAACGTGCGAGTTTATGCTGGCCAACCATAATGAACGATTGAGCTGCTTTGCAATGAAAATTTTACCAAGACGTAAACGGCTTGTGTTGTAGTCGTGCTCTTGAATTTCATATTAAGTTTAAACATTACTTAGCTTTAGTTATCGTTAGCCTTATCACGTGAGATTGTTTTTTTCGTACCTTTGTGTGCAGGGTGACAGTGGAAGTCCACTGGTCTGTCAGGGCACGGACGGCCGGTGGAAGATGGTTGGCATTGTCAGCACTGGTGTTAGATGCGGACAAACTGCCCCCACCGCTTTCACGAGAGTCTCACAGTACATTGATTTCATCAGATACACAATCGCTTCAGGTAAGATCATATAAAACAGAAATAACACGAAAATTTGCCAATTCGTGACAGGTCTTAATCCTGGTAATTCCCAGTCCTGTTGGAAAAAAGAGGACTTTTGTCAAACTTCAGACCTTTAGGACAGTTTTATTTTGGCTGTAGTAATGAACGCAAGGTTATAACAATTGTGTTTGCAGAGGTTTATTAACAAATGCTTCAGAAGGTGAACCTTTTGTTCTGTTCAGATTCCAATCTATGCAGTGTGGATGACTTCAGATGTAGCTCTGGGACTTGTATAACGCCTGAGCTCGTGTGCAATACGTTCCCTGACTGTGACGACGGGAGTGACGAATTATCTTGTGACCCTGGAGGTATGAATTATTGGAGATAATGTTAACACGAGAAAAGTATTCTTCTAAAGAAAGGAGAATTGGAAACAGCATGTTGTGGAGCAGTGTTATGAAGAAAAATCCGTTATGCTTGTGCTTGTAAATCCCGATTTAGTACATTGCACCACATCACCTCCAAATTCAAGCAAACGTTCAGTAAATGTTGCCTTCTCTTACACGCATGTGGATTACAAAAGCGCAGTAAGTGTTGGTCTTCTGAGCAGCCTTTCTTCCTACGCAAAACTTTAGTATGAAGTCTTGCTTTGGGTTAAAAAAAAACCTGGGATAACAATGTGTTCTGCTCTTTGGAAAACATTTCATATACGCGTTCATTCATTAAATTCTTACAGGAAGCCTCTCCGTTTCTCTGGATGAAAATGAAAGAATCCAACTGCTCTCACCTTTTTACCCGATGAATTACATCAACAACCTGAATGTAATTTGGAACATCTTCACTGAGGACGGTTTCAAGATTTCCATAAAGTTTGTAACATTCAGCACCGAGCAGGGTGACATTTTGCAGGCTGGAGATGGCGTCTATGCTGTCAATGGTTCTACGAAATTCTTCTCGTGGAGTGAGATGAGGCGCCCACCTAGTCTTCTCTCAAGTAATAGCACCATGTGGCTGAGATTTACGTCTAATTCCTTTAACACAAGAAGAGGATTTAATATCACTGTCACCAGCGTTCCCTCAAATGGTATGAAAATGATCAATAGGGCCTACATGTAGTTCTATCGCGTGTTTGTGTCGTGGAAATTATTTCATTTTTAGGAAGATGATAAACATTTCAGTCATGGTTATTTTATACAGTGATGTAGATTAGGTGGTTATTCACTAAATCAAAAGTCTTGAACTTACTGATCTTTTTCCCGTTGTAGAAAGATAAATGTTAGCTCCTTTTTTCTCTACTTTGCTCATTTAAAAAATATACAGAATGTGAGATACGAGTGACGCTGACTATACTGCTTATGGCGCGCAGGGCACCAGATTGTTATATTTGCCCTTAACCTACAACAGTATATTGATTTTGTTTAATTAGCTTTTGGTTTCTTAATTGTTTATTCAACCTGGGCACAGATCTTCAAAACTACCAGGTTCATGGTTTGCCGGTAATGAGGTTTCCTTCATTACACATTTTAATTTTCGGAAAAATTTCCATTAGAATCTCTGAATTGTACGGAAGAGGAGTTTGACTGTGGACACTCTGTCTGCATTGATCGTGGCTGGTTGTGTGATCGAAAGATCGATTGCTCTGACGGCCGAGATGAGGAATTTCAGTGCGGTAAGTTTTATTTCTACGTGAATATTTTGTCAGTGGATAATGAAATTTTTCCATTTTTCAATTCATCGTTTGCTACAATTTCCTTTTAATTTAGGATGTGCGTTGAACACCTGCCTGAACAATGGAACTTGCCACCCCGTTGGAGGATCTGGTTTCAACTGTCACTGTCATGAGGGCTTTGGTGGCACTCTGTGTGATATAGGTGAGGCAAGTTTTGAACCCTCAAAGAGCCGGGTTTTTTTAGACCATCTCATAGCCGGGTAGGGCGGATTCAACCCCTCCTCCCGGAACCCCGCTGTTCCACACTTTTTTTTTTAAACATGATATGCTTATTGACATGCTTGCGTCTAATCATAAGAAATTAAGATGGAACCAAATCAAAATTGTATGTTTTGTTCTTACATTATTTGAAGGCTGCACACATGCCAGCCAGCTTTCGTTGAGCACCACAGTGGGAAAAGTATGCATTGTTGGTTGACCTGTCTCGTATACTGGGGCAAGAACGGTTGGTTCGACTTTCACGAAATTGGAGTCGGAGTGATCACAAAGATTTAATCGGGAAAATCGAGCCAACCGTTCTTTCACAATTTCAAAGGGTATTTTACTTCCTTTTTGTTTTTAATGCTGAAATTTCGACGTTATGCTAGCAGTGGCGTAGCTAGGATTCACTGGTTGTGGGGGTATAAAGGGGCACCGGCATCTTATGTGGGGGGCACCAGCTTTCAGTGGTGTGTTTGTTGGGGGCAAGTTTTTGTTAGACTTGTTAAGTATTCATTCATCCGTTTTTCAAGGGGGGGGACCTGGGGCACAAGGGATTTGTGGGGTCACGTGCCCCCAGGCCCCCCGTGGCTACGCCACTATATCCTAGAAAGAAAGCCGACATGTTACATGGTTTTTAAAGAAAAAGTGCAAAAGCGTTTCCATACATTAAAATTCCTTGCAGCTTCATTTTACGGTGATGAAAAGGTTGCTTGTGCACTCCACACATGAGCTTCGTTGGGTAAAATTCGTGAATGCCGGGAGTCGATTTAGGGCTGCCTACGGTTTTGTTTGGACATTTTCTCACCGTCGCGAGCCCACCGGGAAAGTAAGTTTGAGTAGCAAAAATTTAATCACCGCATTAAACTTATATTTCACAATAGACGTGACTCTCGTCAATCTTGGTGCGAACGACTCGGTCCTAATAAATTCCCCGTCCTATCCAAACTACTACACAAACGATCTGGACCTTGTGTGGATTGTCGAAACGGTGGACGATCGACAGATTCTCATCGATTTCATTGCTTTCAACACGGAGAGTTGTTGTGACCATCTAAGAGGTGGGGATGGAGAGGATTTTTCCAATTCCTCTACAAGTCTCTTCCGCTGGAGTGGAAGCAGTCTTCCATCTCGTGTGTCGTCCAACGGGAACGTCATGTGGCTGAGATTCACATCAGATTATAGTATCACCGGGAGTGGGTTTCTCTTGTCGGCTCGAAGCGTCTCGTCAAATGGTAAGTCCCAATATTTATACTCTATCTGTAGCAATAGAGTTTAATGTCTTAGGTACTTTTGAATGTTTTCTGTCGGAAATATATTGCCATAGTGATAAAAGGAGTAGTGCAATATTATTTCATTCCGAAGTCTTTATCCTTAATTTTTGAACTTTCAGCGAAGTAGAATTCTTTTGGGTCTGATATCATGTAACTATCGCATATTTATTGCTCATCGTGGGGTTATCAATTCTAATATCCACTGCATGATACCTTTAGGTTTTCTAAGAAATGTGCGTAAGTAGGAATATGACAGACTCCGTAACGCTATAAATACCGCGGAATAACCCAGTTACCCATTTTAAGACAAGTTATAAGAAAACAGTGTGAGCCATACTTCTCTGTGAGGAATGTCACACGTCACACAGTACCACATTCACGTCTCCGTGGTCGCATTTCGAAAAAGGCCATGAGATTGGCTGGAATCTCTTGGCTTGGCAAATCACCTCTAGCACAAATTGCCGTGTCGCTCACTAAGTACTAAGTACTGAGTATCAGCAAGAGGATCGCAAAAAGAAAGACTGCAAATTGTGACCAAACCACATGCCTCAATATATTCTAATACCGAGTGAGTTATTTAAGCCTATAATGTGGAAATATCGATCAACAGTTGGAAAAGTGGGGGGGGGAACATGCCACCCCAGCCCCACCGATTGACGTCCACGAGTGTATGCAAACTTTGGCCCCAACTTTGCTCTTCTCTGCCACCGGATAGCTCCAATGGACAGCAAAGCTGCCAACTTTCCTGCTGTAGATAGGCTTACGGCAACTTCCCTATTGTGATCGAAAGCACATCAGCTCACCGGGACCCAGGTCTTTCTACGCCAACTCGAAAGTACAAGAAAATGTTCATCGTAACTGATCAACGCAGTACTACCACAAGTTATTTCATGCACTCTGGTTCAGCTAATTCATGTCTAGAATTCACAATCTGGGTTGTGGACAACTTTGTTGTTCGCAGGTCGGTCGCTCGAACGCCGGGAATGTACAACAGGTTATTAGCGCTAGTAGTTATTTGTGGAAAGCAACATGTAACATGGCAGCGTCCTTGTGCATTCTTCGAAAGTTAATGTTGGATAACTTGGCTAACTTATTTTCCATTTAAAAATTCATTTTTCTCATGGAAAATTATTAATGTTAATTATGCAAAACTTTCTATTGTCTTCGGCTTTGTGAAGCCATATCGATACTTTTGCGGCTGTTCAAAAATCAAATCTCACGAGTTTTCCGTGTGTTCGTGTAAAATCCTGACGAGGAGGTGGTGTGTGATCCTGTTCCGAGAACAGTGTTCTTGGGTCGTGTTCCCGCCGTTCGAGCGCGGGAACACGAAACCCGTGTCAAGAACGGACCACCCGAACTCGACAGATATGTAAAGCGTGGTTTCCATATCGACCTAAGAAACGCAGAGAGCAACGCAATCAAGACGCAAACTGAAACGCGGACATATTACACTCCGGTGATCAACTAAATAGCTGACCATCAACGAAATGCATGAAACTGGGCCAGGGTTTGGGCACCATGAGGCGGTACAGTCTATCTAAAACCACATTTTCTGCGAAAATCACAGCGTTTCGTAAGCCATTTTGTTTCAATTTTTGGGTGGAATGGCGTCATGCACACTCTTTTCCGTTTGTGTCTGCGTATTTATGTCTTGCGTTCCGTTTGAATTACAAACGACTAGATGAAAACCAGGCTTAACCGCCATCATCTTCATGACAGTAAACCCCACAAAGAAACAATAAGGCAAAAATTATAGTTGTTGGAGCACCATTACGGTGTCCAGGGGGTAGCGTGGTCAAATCCCACTGCTCCTTAGTTTCTTTGTTCACCCTTTTAGTCTTTAAGTTAGCCATGTTGAATTGCCTTGAATGGTTTTTGAAACGATTGAAAAGCTGTTTCGACTTGAGTCCTCCCCGTTCAATTTAAAGTTGCATTATGTATTTTGGTCGAGCTCCTTTGGGTTTCGTAAGTGGTTTCTGACCAGTGCCTTGCCTGTAACAAAAGATATTGGCTGATGGGAAGAAGAGTCAAACGAGACTGGAGAGTTCATAGTGCCGGTACAACGTTCCAATCAAGTCAACTTTTTACTTCGTTCTGATAACGGATTCAGTTGCTCTATAATTATGGTTTGCTTCAAAGGTTTTAATTTCGTTTTATTATTTAGAAACGAACTGTGCTGAGGGAGAATTGAACTGCGGGGCTTATTGTATCAATGACAACCTGCGGTGTAACTATCAAGATGACTGTGTCGATGGTAGAGATGAGGAAGAATGCGGTAAATATACAAATCATTAAAAACAATCGTTTCAATTAAAAAGGTTAATGTGTTGGGATGCCCAAATGAAATTTACCAACTCTAAACCTATTCCTGTCTATGATTGTCAAAGAAAACTTTTGAACTAAATGAACGTTAGTGCGCTCCAGTAATCGTGAAGTGGAATCATCGGTTTCGAAAATATTTTAACTTGACTTTATAGCCCTACTTCCTTCGTAGCTATATTTCCGGTCTTTTTTATGCGATTTTTTTCTGTTATCAGGTTGTGTGATCAGCCCATGTCTAAACAACGGGACATGTAACCCTATTGGAAGGTATGGCCTCAGCTGCATATGTCCCACCGGCTTTCAAGGGGCGAGGTGTGAAACAGGTAAAGTTCAAATATAACAGGTGCATTCCAATGTCACTATCACCGTGTTAACTTTTTAAACATAATATCACTTTGACTTTGATAAACGTGAGCTGATAAAAATTGTACGTCATATTTCTAATGTCAATGTTTATTTGTTAAACACTACATGAATTTATTTTTAATGTCATCAATGCAAGAAACATGTTTAGAAACTGATTTTAGCGCAGCGTTTTAACTGTATTGTTAGCATCTGTTGAATACCAGGAGAGATTAAACCAACCAAGCTCTACACTGTTTTCTTCTTTGGGTATACATTTATATTAAAAGTGAACATCTCCCTCGGGGCCAACGAAACCGTTGAAGTCAGGTCGCCAGGTTACCCGGGCAGCTTTCCAAGAGGAGTATTTATCAACTGGATCATCAGGACGGAGGAAGACAGGAAGATTCTCGTTTCGTTTGGCAATCTTACCACCGATTACTATGACAACTGGAGGATCGGGAACGGAGATGTTGTCAGTCAGTCTACCCTTCTGTCGTGGAGATACCGACAGCGTCATCTACCGGTTCTCCTTTCGAATGGAAGTGCCATCTGGATTTCATTTTCGTTTTCTTCGTCCTATCAAACAAGAGAAGGATTTTCCTTTGTTGCGTCTTCTGTGCCATCCACAGGTATGAGAAACCGAGAACCGTGATTTAAAGTAATAGTTTTGTTATCGAAACCTTTTATTTGCCGCGTGGCCATTGATTGCAATGCGTAAACACTGAATTTTTGAAAATGTTTTTTTCTTTGTGTAGAAACTTTGACCTGTTCTGATGATGAATTTGATTGTGGAAATTCTGTTTGCATCAGCGGTCTCTTACAATGTGACAGAAATTATGACTGCATCAATAACAGAGACGAAATTTCCTGTGGTAAATATATTATTTAAACTGGTGTAATTTATCTCTTAGGTGAATGGAAAGGTATTAAAAATGAAAAATCCTCTCTGTGAGTCTTAAATTTGCAAAAATGATTTAATTGACAGCTGTTATAGTTTTAGATTGAATAGACAGTACCAAAACATTTAAAAACTAAGTGCGTTTGTAAATACTAAAACTGCACCAAAAGCATAATTACTCCCAACTCTTATTCGATTGTGTTAAAGCAATGCATTAATATAATTATCAAGTCTTACGAGAGGATTGAGTTGATTTGAGGAAAAAACAACAAAGTGGAAATGGCATTTGGACTATAGCTTGTTCGATTTCCACGAAATTCGGTATTAAAAAAACTGATTATCAGGTACAATGGTTATCAGTTTGGACAGTCAGAAGTTAAGTTTCTAAAGCGACCACACGGCAGCAGAAGGTGATTTTCGACCATTTGTTTAAATAGATAATATTCTCGCTGATGAGGCCTTCAAATGTTTTTTTAAACCATTGTAGCTCCCAACAGAATATACAACTCGACGCAATCATTTCAGGCAAAAAGAAACACACAAAAGCTAATCAAATGTATAACTCTCCCATCTCCTTCCTTTTTATTACTGATGGGTTGACGGGGGCTATGGTCATAGCGTGCCTTTTTCTGAGACAATCTAAAAAACCAACAGGATAGCCTCGAGCCTCGAGCCACCAGACTTCTGGGGCACACCTCCGAACCATGGCTCTCCAGAAGGAATTGCGATATTGTACTGTAACAATCGAGGTTATTTATACAGCCCATCTAAAACAGCGAAAAGGTCAGCCTCAACCGAAGCTCAAAGGATATATTTTACTGTTTACGGCTTCCGTAGGCTGTGATTTCATCTCCTGCCAGAACAACGGAACCTGTATACCAACATACTACGACTATTTTAGATGCACCTGTTCCCAAGGGTTTACAGGAAGATTCTGCGAAGAAGGTAGTTAAGTGCAAGTTTATTAATTCGCCCATACACAGATGGAGTACAGATATTCGATAGCTGACATGGACTGTCCAAATAAGAAGAAATAAGGAAGAAATAAGGGTAAAAAAATGCAAACTAAAAATAAACGTGAGTGACCAAAACCAAACGTCTTTTGATTAATATGGTCAATTCCTTCTTAATTCCCTCTTTCTGATCCAAATTCTGAATGATGTGGCCAATTTTCTCTTAATTAAACGTGAAGTGCACATGGATGATGTAGTTCAATTAATAGCTTCTTACAGTCATATATGTCACTTCTTGAGTGCGAGGTACGATTAAGAATGAATGCAGTCTGTTGGTTGTTCTCAAATTTTGAATGAAATATCAGACGTAAAGAGTTTCCAATTATTTTCATCCAGTCATCTTTGAGTGTGAGGCTTATCCGTACACTTTCGAAGAATCTGGCAGATGTAATGGAATCATTCAGTGTCCAAACGGTGATGACGAAAAGGATTGTGGTAAGACGATCTCTCTGTACAGTTTTTAACTTAGTAAGAAAAGACACGTGATCTGAAATACGTCGGACATCTTTTTGAACCAAATTGGTGGCAATTCAGTAATTTCTTTCATATTGTTCAATGTCAGAAGGGAGAGCATTACAAAGAGACGATTTTTTTTATCGTTTTGCTTGATTAGTAAAAATCTAAGTACTTTCCTTTCAGGGAGCTTTACCGTTTAAAAGGAAAAAACAAATAAAACAATTCAGTAGATTTTATACTGATGAAAAGAGAGTGACGTAAGGCATTATGTGCTTTCCAACAAAGGAAATTTATTACTTTATATGTAACAATGGCCTCAGTCCTTAGTTACTCGAAGTCAGGCAAAAGAAAAATGAAAGTTTCTGTTGGTACGTTCTTTAAAGGATCTTATGTATGGTCAAAGTGTTTTGTCAAACACCGGAGACGATGGGAACAAGGTTAAATAAACTTGTGTAACTCTCGGAAGCTAATTGAACACACTGTACATAATTGTTGAGATAATTTCTCAGAAATCCTCGCTATTTCAAAATGCACACAATAGAGTCTCACAATGGAAACATTAGATCCCTTTAGTAAGGGTTTTAATTGCCCAATACACTTTATACATTAACTCTCTTGTTTTGTAGATTGTAGTGCAAACGAGTACCGATGTCGTGATAGCATCTGCGTGAGTTCAGCCAATGCAGAATGCAATGGCATACCTGAATGTCTGGATTATTCAGATGAAGGAGTTACCTGCAATGCTGGTAAGTTGTGAAAGTTTTAAACCTCTTAGAAAAGAACAGTTTAGAAACTTATAAGTTCGAAGGTAATTTTAAGACAGCATTTCAAGGTATTTGTAGAGTTTTGGTCACTATAACACACGTAATACAGGACTCCTTTGTATAACTCATTATCAAAGCGTACTGCATAGGAATCCCGAACGAGGTATGCTCAGCCATTCTTACGTACAACACCACCTACTTCCCGAATGACTTTGTGTCATCCCATCGACAAGCAAACCTCTTCATCGCTGAACATCTGCCCCAACTCACGGCCAACTGCACCAATAGCGAGAGACTTGCTCTGTGTATGTCGTTCTTCCCGGAGTGTCCTCAGTTTGGTTCTGCCCGAAGAGTCTGCGCCTCGTTGTGTTCCAGAGCTTTAGAATGTGTTGGTCTAGAGACGAACTCCACATCTTTACAGTGCGACGTTTACCCTGACCGTGGTATATTATCGACCTCAGAAGGCTGCCTCTTTGACGACGAAGGTGAGTTGACATATTTTGAAACTGATCGTTTGGTTGTTTTGATGAATATTACAGGATGCCCGTACCCACATTGTAATGTTGAAGGATAACTTTGATGTACAAGACACAGTTTATTAATTTCAGTGTCGACTGTAATAAAGTGCCCCATCAGCAATTGTAGCCAGAGTATTGACTAAAACGTTACATTTGCCCTCTCAACACCAAATATATCCCATTTTTAGAAATCCAGTCGTTAAAGGCAATTTACCTGTATCTCTTGCTGCGTTCATAGCGTCTGCGGTGTCCTGCTTTTGAGTGGTCCTTCCAGATCTGCGCTTCATTACTAGGCCTAAAGCAGCGACCCTTCCATCGCTCAGATGACGTTCGAGGAATTGCTCGTGTACGCCGAGTTAACTGAAATTATTTATTGAACATTCCCCTTCATGAAAACCTTACTTGTTTGGCACCTAGTTTGGACTAGGTTCCTTATTCCTTGTTGAGGTGAAAGTGTTTGTCTCATATTAAAAGCACATCTGGACCTTTTTTCTGAATACCACCACATTGATCTCAGGCATGGGTCTATTATTCTTCGGATAGATGTGCTGCAGACGGGCAATTGCGGGCGTCGACCAGCGGCCTCGCCTTCTCTCAATCCTTTCAGTCGTATCATTGGTGGAGCTCAGAGCCACATTGCCAACTGGCCTTGGATTGGTTCATACCAGTATCGTAGCGGATTTCACACGTGCGCTGCTACGCTAATTAACCCAAGTTGGGCAGTTACTGCGGCCCATTGTGGGTAAGTAGGCCTTCAAATAACCTTTTTCGAGAGAATTCAGCCATTGCCCTGTTTTTAAACATGAAAGCTCGTTTTCTCGTAACATCATTCAAATTTCTGATCTTCGAAAGGCCTATTTTACCAGAACAGTTGGGGTCTCTTAAAACTGAATATTGTTTAAATAATATTTGAATGAAATTGATTAATTTGGAATAGTGGTAACGAATTGACGGAACTAAGTTTTATTTGATGTCATGTGTATTCATATTTTCAGTGCCCAACATCAGCTTGTTTTTGGCAGTTCGCTTTTGAATATCCCAAATGGCTACTCACACGTTCACCGCATTGCCCGAGTATTCTTCCACCCGGGATACGATAATCCAAGATACCACAACGATATCGCACTTGTAAAACTCGCCTCACCTGTGCCATACACCGACACCATCCAGCCAGCTTGCTTAGAAACTGACGAAGACGAAGTCGACAAGTACGACACGTGCCATGTCGTGGGATGGGGCCGTACGTCTCTCTACGGTATGGCAATTCTTTCATGATTGCATAATGAATTATTGTTTGCACCCTTGCTGAGCAAGATCGAAGGAGACACTGGAAACAAAGATCCACAGTCGAAATGCTTCCCTAATAAATGAAGCCAAACTTGAAATGATCTGGGTCACCGACAATAATGTGGATAGCATATGATTAGCATTAAAAAGTAAGGTAAATCCAAAGAAGTTCATAACTTTCTAAATTGTCACCCTGGGAAACGTTAACATTCATGAATTTTGAGTCAGCTTTAGTAATCATTTGCAGATGCAATCTGTGGCAATTCCTCGAGAGTTGAGTCGTTCCCACGCTATATGTATGTACAACCTACAATGTAAAATGAAATGGAAACAGTAGCAATCGGCAATCTTTTTCAGTTTGGAATTCAGCACATTAGAATCTATAACAAATGACACTTTTTGCTCCCGAAGCATATAGCTTCAAAAATCGTTACCAAATGAAATCAAAAGGTTTATAACTGGGATGGATTCAAACCTGAGACACAATGTTGCTCATTGTAGTGCAGACGGCATGTTAGTTGTACTATTTGGAACTAATTTTTTACACTTTCTTTGACTGCTGTGGATAGACGCTGGTTGTTATAAATTTTTGTTAATAGTGGACATATGAATTTCAGAACTGACCCTTCTCTGAAGCAATTAAAAAACTCCGAGGGAGACTTCGAATTTTTATTAGCTCCAATGAACACAATGTCATGCTCATCATTTTGAAAAATATTTGAAATTCTCTTTTACTAGCCTCCTGGTTATTCAAACATTTATGCTTCACAGGTAGTGTTTCTCCAGTGTTAAAGGAGGCACAAGTGCCGCTGGTAACGTGGGAACAATGCAAAACATACGCTGACGTTCGCGAAAATGTCTTCATCTCCTCCGACCAAATCTGTGCTGGAACAGCGGATGGAAATAATGCAACTTGTAGCGTACGTTTTGCTTTGTTGTTTTTGCGAACTCCACTTTTTTAATGTACTGCTGTCCCACAAAAGACATCAGTGAATTGTCAAGGATCAGATATTGGAAAATTAAACAGCCCTCATCCCTTTCCATCTTTAAAAGAAATATGACAGCAAAATCATTTGTTTGAAGACAAAGTTCGTCGCATTGGTCTGACCTTGCAGGATTATTGATTTTTGCCATTTTTACAACAATTTTACAGTAATGACCCCAGTTCACAATTACGGTTATGAACCAGGTGGCAATAATTCAACCTTCAACTTGCCGGGGAATCTATATCCGGCAAGAAATAAGATCGAGAGGTACCCCCTCCCCAACTTGTCCAATCGCTATACACACTCTAGACTATAGTTACCTAACACACGCCCCCCCCCAGATGTCCGAAAAGAATTCCTCAGATTCCAGTGAGACAATGACCAACACAAAGTGGGGGGGTTTTATCCATCTCATGTTTTTGCTTCATATAAGGTTGGAATGGAGATTCTTGTTGAGTTTGATAGGAAGATGTGAACACTGTGAACATATTTGAATGTGTCAAAATATTCATGCAGGGTGGACAGCGGGTGGTCCTTTGATATGTCGCGGAACCAGTGGACGATGGAAACTGGTTGGGATCACAAGCACAGGCTACAGGTGTGATGAAACTTCCCCGGGTGTTTACACGAGAATCTCTCACTACATTGATTTCATTCGATACACAATTGCTTCAGGTAAGACCACTAACCAATGTTCATTTACAATTGAAAATAAAGAATTTGAAAAGCAAACTTATCGACATATTGGAAATACTTTGACTTTAACTGACCTTCACCATTCTCACGAAGAAACAAAGTGGCCCCAGATCATGATTTTGGGGGCCAAAATTAAGCAGATTGTGTGATGCTTGCACCTTTGAGTAATCACCTTTATCAAATCTACCGAAATCTGGTGAATAACGATGATTATCGCAGGGCAAAATTCAACTAAACTGCATTTCCCGTTTTCACGGAGAGACCAAAGTCGTCTTCCATAGGTAAAGCGGGTAGCATCAAGGCCCCAAACAATAGGCCAAATCTGTTTTTACTATTTTCACAAAGAGACAAAATTGACTTTAGAAATGTAATAAAATGTAAAAATTTTGCACCTAGACGTGCTATGGCAAACGCGTGTATACTGTGCCCGCCCTTTTCATGAAGAGACACCAGATTTGTTGACAAATTGAACAGAATTAATTGACTTCTTTGAAAACTATTTTGTAGTTTTGTGTCCTTTAAGATCCCTTCTTTTGGGATGTAGCATTGGTTAAGTCAGAGAAATGCTAAATACTTGAGAAATAAACCTTAGAAAAAGAGACCAACTGCAAATGCAATTTTCTTGAAAACTGTTTTTACTCTTTGGCGAGACTTGTGTCTCTGCAAAAATGGTGACGGTTTTGCCCCACAAAATGCACACTTCTAGTTACTTTTGACCATAACTGTTTGCATCGGCAGTCATCCGGCTATTGCAGTTCAGCAGCAACGAAACCTTCATTTACTTGATATGTCCATTTGATTGGTGTTCGATTCGGATTTATTGAATAATGTAGGTTTAGGTCAATGTTGGTTGATCGACATAATGTTACAGAGTGCACTTATGGATTTTATTTGCAGAACTAATTAAATTTACAACTGTTTTCATTTTCATTCAGACGCCGATTTGTGTACAGGGGAAACATACAGGTGTGCCATGGGGGCATGTTTGAGGTCTGAACTAGTATGTGACACATACCCAGATTGTGAGGACGGGAGTGACGAAATTTCTTGCGAACCAGGAGGTATAAACTCTAACAAAACGTCTACTTTTCGCTTTGGATCACATATTTTTCCTACTATCAGTTTGTGAACCCCTGAACACAATGCTTGTATATAAACACATAATAAGTGAATCACTGGTTATCTCTGAGGTGATGTCTTGAAGGGAAGGCCACTAACTTTGGCATTTTATCGATTCTGAATAGTTTGTTGAAGACTGAATCCACGAGAGTATAAAATTTCCTTTGAGTTATTCGAACAGGGGCACCGTGCTTTTTGAAAGTACGTGTAGGCCTAATTAATTCGTCACGCTTCCATATACTTGAAGCATCACGTTGGGCCATAAAGTCATTAAGGACATGTTTTACTTGAACTCTGATACGTATTTAACACAATAGATCTCTCTCGTTTCAACAGGAAGTCGGTTGGTTCAAATTAGAGGCAATGAAGGAACGCACATTTCGTCACCTTTTTACCCAAGGAACTACATCAGTAACCTTGATGTAATTTGGAACGTCGTGACAGACGAAGGCTTTAAGATTTCCATTCAGTTCATCGCGTTCCGGACCTCGTCGAATTTGGACACTTTACGTGTTGGAGATGGCGTCTACCTTTCCAACAGCACAGGAGAGTTCTTTATGTGGAATGGGACAAAGTTTCCGCCTAGTCTTCTCTCAAGCGGCAGTGCCATGTGGCTGCGATTCACATCACTTTCTGTGTACCCGAGCGGTGGATTCAATATCTCCGTCACTGGCGTCCCCTTAAATGGTATCACTATAAACCATTATCCAGTTTCCTGTTCTAGGCCCCAGTCTTGAGAAAGACATTGTGAATTTACATAGAACTGTATATTGCAAGTTTCAACACCAAATATTAATCACGTGGTATGATCCATACTGTTTTGTTTTTTAAGCTTGTTAACTGAAGCACCTTTAGATTTAGGAGGAAGAATCACTGTCTCCCATTTCTGTGTCTGTCAGTTGACTTGGTTCAGGTTCAACAAGTTATCAATATGCTTTGTGTGTTTATTAAGAATCCCTGAACTGTGAAGGGGAGTTCGATTGTGGGCACTCGGTCTGCATTGATCGTGGCTGGTTGTGTGATGGACAGACTGACTGCATCGATGGACGAGACGAGGAATTCATGTGCGGTACGTTTTGTTTATTTTCGCATGAATATTTATGTGAGTGGACAATGGACAAGTTTCTGTTTTGAAATTAAGCATTTGTGGTCACTTTCTGTTTTAGGATGTGTGTCGAACCGCTGCCTGAACGATGGTACTTGCCAACCTGTTGGAGGGTCCGGATTCTATTGTCAATGCCGCGAGGGTTTTGGCGGCCTTCTGTGTGGTAAGGGCGAAGCAGTTTTAAATACACCCGACAGTAACCTTCAATGCTTTTTAGTCCGATGGAAAGCTTTATTTATGTTAATCGCCTTGGGCAGAAGCCCCCCTTACGCTTGGAAAGAGCCAGGTTCGTCCGAAGTGTTCATTTTGCTGGTAGCGACGCGACCGTAATGCATGCATTTTATCGTTGTGAACCAGCGAAGTGCTGCTCCGACTAAAGGGAACATTGCGCCCTCTCTTGGTCCTGCTCGTGGCCGATACACATTAACTTGATACATTTGCGAATGCCTTGAGTCGATTTGGGGTGTCATAGGGTGTTGTTGGACATCTTCTCAACGTATACACTAAGTGCCCATTAGAAAAGTATGTTCAAATGTATGTTTTTTAATCACCTCATTAAACTTACTTTTACAACAGAGGCAACTCTTATCAATCTTGGGGCGAACGAGTCGGTTCTAATAAGTTCCCCGTCCTATCCCAACGACTACACAAACAATCTGGACCTCATGTGGATTGTCGAAACGGTGGACGATCGACAGATTCTCATCGATTTCATTGCTTTCAACACGGAGAGTTGTTGTGACCATCTAAGAGGTGGGGATGGAGAGGATTTTTCCAATTCCTCTACAACTCTCTTCCGCTGGAGTGGAAGCAGTCTTCCATCTCGTGTGTCGTCCAACGGGAACGTCATGTGGCTGAGATTTACGTCAGATTTTAGTGTCACCAGAAGTGGGTTTCTCTTGTCGGCTCGAAGCGTCTCGTCAAATGGTAAGTCCCAATGTTTATGCTCTGTCTGAAGCAATAGAGTTTAATGTCTTAGATACTTTCAAAAGTTTTCTTTTGGAAATGTATTGCTATATGGATGACAGGAGTGCATTATGATTTCATTCGGCGAAATGTTCATTCCAAACTCTATATATCATTTTATTTTTGACCTTTTTAAGTCATGCAACTATCGCATATTTATTGCTCATCCTAGAGTTATCACTGAAGATGGAGATCATCTGGTGTCTATAGTACTAATTCTTAACACTCATTGCATAATGACTTCAGGCTTTCAAAGAACTGTGCATCATTACAAAATATGACAGACTCTGTAAGGCCACAGATGCCCCGGAATAACCCAGCTGCCCAATTTAAGAAATTTTTAAGAAAACAGTTAGAACCGTACCTCTCTGTGAAGAATGTCAAGACAGAATAACTATAAGACTTAAAGACGGACTTAAAGACGGACAGAGTACACTGTTCGAAACGTCGAGTTATTCCCCGGTTCTTCTCAGAACCACACATACATGGTGTTACCGCAATCTTTACTATAGATACAGAATAACTAGTTGACCACATTCTAGTCTCCATTGGTCCCGATGCAGAAAAGGGCCTGGCATTGGTTGGAATCACTTAGCTTCGCAAATCGCCTCGAGAACAAATTTTGCGTGTCGCTCATCTGTAATACGTTTCAGCAAATATCAATGGATGACTGCAAGTTGTGACCAAAACCACATGCCTCAATATATTCCAATACCGAGTGATTAAGCCCATCATGAGAAAATACAAATCAACAGTTGGCCCCCCTCTACCCCCACCAATTGATGCCCATGAGGATATGTAAACTTTTGGCCCCAACTGTGCTCTTCTCTGCAATCGGATAACCCCAGTGGAGAGCAAATCTTCAGAGCTGCCAACTTTCCTGCTGTAGATCGGCTTACAGCAACTTCCTTATTGTGATCGAAAGCACATCAACTCACCAGGACCCAGATTTACCTACACCTACTTGAAAGACAAGCGCAAGAAAATGCTCATCGTGAGCGATCAACGCAGTACTATCACAAGTTATTTCATGCACAGTGGTTGAACTTATTCACGTCTAGGATTCACAATCTGGGTTGTGGACAACTTATATGTAATCGCCATCATCTTCGTGACAGTAAACCACGCAAAGAAACAGAGGGCTTTATAGTTGTTGGAGCGCCAGTACGGTGTGCAGGGGTAGCGGGTTCAAATCCCACTGGTCTCAGTTTCTTTGGTCATTTTTTTAATCAATATGTTAGGCATACCCAATTGCACTGTATGGTTTCTGAAATGATTGAAAAGCTGCTGTTTTGACCTGAGTCATCCCCGTTCAATAGAAGGTTGCATTGTGTATTTTGGTTGTGATCCTTCAAGTTTCAGAAGTGGCGTCTGACCAGCGCCTTGCCTGTAACAAAAGATATTGGCCGATGGCCAGGGATGGCCAGAGGAAGGGCCAAACAAGACTGGAGAGTTTATTTGGTAGAGTTCCGGTATAATGTTCCAATGTAGTCATTTTTTTGTTCGTTCTGATAACGAATTCAGTTGCTCTATAATTATGGTTTGCTTCAAAGGTTTTGCTTTCGTTTTATTATTTAGAAACGAACTGTGCTGAGGGAGAACTGAACTGCGGGGCTTATTGTATCAATGACAACCTGCGGTGTAACTTTCAAGATGACTGTGTCGATGGTAGAGATGAGGAAGAATGCGGTAAATATACAAATCATTAAAAACAATCGTTCTAATTAAAAAGGTTAATGTGTTGGGTTACCCAAATGAAATTTACCAACTCTAAACCTATCCCTGGACCATGATTGTCACAGTAAGCTTTTAAAGTAAGCGAACGTTTGTGTACTTCAGTAATTTTGAAGTAGAATTAGCGGTTTCGATAATACTTGAATTTCACTCTGTAGTCCTATTTCCTTTGTAGGTGTATTTCGGGTCTTTTTTATGCGATTTGTATTCTGTTATCAGGTTGTGTGATCAACCCGTGTCTAAACAACGGGACCTGTATCCCTATTGGAAGGTATGGCCTCAGCTGCATATGTCCCACCGGCTTTCAAGGCACCAGGTGTGAAACAGGTAAAGTTCAAATATTAACAGGTGCATTCCAATGTCACTATCACTGCGTTTACTTTTTAAACATTATCTCACTTTGACTTTGATAAACGTGAGCAAATGAAAATTGTACGGCAAATTCTTAATGTCAATGTTTATTTACTACATGTATTTTCTTAATGTCATCTATACTAGAAACATACTTACAAACTGACTTTTGGCGAAGTGCGTTAACAGTATTGTTGTTTTAAAATATTAAACTGTCAAGATTGAACCTAACGTTTCTCGGTACACTGTAAATCTGCCTCTGTTTAGTTAGATAAGACTCTAGATCGTGTGACTTGAACATTGGTATCATAGCTCTAAAAGAAACAGGAAGCTGTGTCGAACACGATCGGAACAGCATGTTCAGTAACTTCTAGAGGATACGTGAATTAGTAAAGAAGGGGCGACGTGGAATTGGTTTTGGACTAATCCATCTACAAGTCTAGATTGATGGCGTCTCTTGTCAGACAATATAGACGATATTCGTCACCTTCCTTTGAATCCATGCTGACATACCGCCCATCACCACGGCTCACAGCGTTCATCGTGGATGCCATGCTATGTTTTACAGGGCAACTCGCCCGTGGTTTGGGCATCCTTCTCCGGAGCCAATAGATCTGTTTAACGCACGTTGAAGACCAGCCAAGCATAAGTTTATTTCCTTAATTAAACGCCCTCTTATGATGATGTTTTTTTATTTTTAGGTGCTAAATAATATTACACATCATATGGCAAAGATAACCTTATTGTTATTCTAAACATGTTTACAAACCGACAAGAAAATTTTGAAAGAAAATTTTAGCTGCTTTGAAACAGTTTTACTGCGGCACACATACGGGGTAAACAATTTTCAAGAATAGATTAGTGCCACTGACAATGGCTTACTTCGACAAATGATTAGGAAATATTAAGCATGAAACTCAAAGCTATCTTATCAAGAAGACATCTCACAAGGGGCTTACGTAAATTGCTCCTATAAAATTAATCGATGAACATGATCCACAAGGTATTTTTAAATGAAATGCTTTGTTATGTTATTAAACCCATTATAAACTCTGTACCTGATTACTTATCAATTAGCACACATTGAATACCAGGGGAGTTTAAGCAACCAATTTGTACTCTATTTTCTATTTTGGATATACATTTATAGTAATAGTGAGCATCTCCCTCGGGGCCAGCGAAACCGTTGAAATCAGGTCGCCAGGCTACCCGGGCAGCTTTCCAAGAGGAGAATATATCAACTGGATCATCAGGACGGAGGAAGACAGGAAGATTCTCGTTTCATTTGGCAATCTGACCACTGAGTACTACGACAATTGGAGGATCGGGAACGGAGATGTTGTCAGTCAGTCTACCCTTCTGTCGTGGAGATACCGTCGGAGTCAACTACCAGTTCTCCTTTCGAATGGAAGTGCCATCTGGATTTCCTTTTCGTTTTCGTCCTCTTATCGAACAAGAGAAAAATTTTCCTTTGTTGCGTCCTCTGTGCCATCCGCAGGTATAGGAAACTGAGAACCGTGATATAAAGTAACAGTTTTGTTATAAAAACGTTTCATTTGCCGCATAGCCAAAGATTGCAATGCATAAATTCTATTCAAATTGTTGAACCCATTTTTTTTTGTTTAGAAACTTTGACCTGTTCTGTTGATGAATTTGATTGTGGAAATTCCGTTTGCATCAGCGGTATCTTACAATGTGATAGGAATAATGACTGCATCGATAACAGCGACGAAAATTCCTGTGGTAAATATATTTCGAAAGTATTAACTTAATTGATTACATCACGCAAGAGAGGACTGCATTCCTATTGAATGGACATCCTCATTTTTTTGAATTCGACAACCAGAAAACGTGTCATATATTGTAATTTTGAACATTAAAATGTGCCTGCATATGAGATATTTTTCTTACATGGATTTCGGAAACCCTTTTAATCATTGCTTTAAGAGATAATTGAGTTACTATGTGACGAGTTTTGTCATATGAAGTGGCAAAAAACCCGTGGTCGAGTAATATACGAAAATAAAAAAATATACTGGAATTTAAAGGGTAATTTCATTTATCGAAGCAGTACACTGACTTTGCTTCTTTCACTGTATCAAACATTTCCTGCAATGACCCGATTAGCACGAAATTATTACGCAGGAATTTTATCTTTTTCGAAGATTGCAGTCTATAACCTAGTTTCATAACGGAAGGAGTTGCCTATGTGGTATTTGTAGGTTGTATATTCAACTCGTGTCTGAATAACGGAACGTGTCAACCAGTGGGTATGTCTGGCTTCAACTGCAACTGTCCTGCTGGATTCGAAGGCTTCAGGTGTGAAATAGGTAGGCAGATGAACTCTATATCTAACTGAAGCTTGGAAATGCTGTAAAAGATAATCTCAAATGATTCTTGGCTAAGAAAGAATGTAACGTCAGTCGTTAAAGCTTTGCGGTTCTGTGGATTTTGCCTCTGTGGTTCTGTGGAGTTTGCCTCTGCTCGCTATAGCAGGCGATAGCTACGTTATGTATTTTATTTATGGTTAAAATACTGAATATGTGGGCCATTTGGGAGGTCTGGAGTTAGTTGTAAATGTCCTTGTGGGGTTAAAGGCATGGTATTTGAAGCAGGACCAGCTCAAAAATATGTCAGACTAGCATGTTTTGAAGTATACAGTCGATAATCTGTTTATTATATGAACACATTCTTGCTATGTTTTCTATTGTGCCGATGCCGTGGATGATATAACTATGGTCCACACTCGTCAAGAGTAGTACAGTGTGATAAGTTGACACTCACTCAGATTGGTGGTTCTTGATCGGAGCTGGTTTATTTCAATTTGTGATGAGGAGGGATGACCCAATCCATGATATAGAATAAGCCCTGTCGACGAAATACATTTCATTCAAAATAATTTGAGATTACCCAGAAATTCATTTGATTGAATAAATATCAAGCCTACTACACAATACGTGTCATTACGAGCTGTTGCTAAAATAGAGAAAAACAAGTCTTAGCCTGGTATAACTCTGGCTAATTGTCTCATTCCAAGTACATGTAGCTGTTTGGTCGGTGCATGTACATGTAAGTCAGCTGTGGAAAACAAAATGAACGTGAAAACAATTACTATGACAACAGATACAAATATCAACAAAACGCGTCCACTTACACTACACAAAGTAAAGTTGTACTGTGCGCAAGACAGTTTAAACAGCCCAGCTGTACACTATTTCTTGTATGGTATACATTTATAGCAAATATGAACATCTCTCTCGGGGCCAGCGAAACCGTTGAAGTCAGGTCGCCAGGTTACCCGGGCAGCTTTCCAAGAGGACTATTTATCAACTGGATCATCAGGACGGAGGAAGGCAGGAAGATTCTCGTTTCGTTTGGCAATCTCACCATTGAGTACTATGACAACTGGAGGGTCGGGAATGGAGATGTTATCAGTCAGTCTACCCTTCTGTCGTGGAGATACCGACGGCATCAACTACCGGTTCTCCTTTCGAATGGAAGCGCCATCTGGATTTCGTTTTCGTTTTCTTCGTCCTATCAAACAAGACAAGGATTTTCCTTTGTTGCGTCTTCTGTGCCATCCGCGGGTATGAGAAACAGAGAACCTTGACTGAATTAATGCGTTTGTTTTATTGCCATCTCTTTACAGTGTGCCTAAGAACTGATAACATTTTCAAATATCTGAATATCGTCTTTTTCTTGTAGAAACACTGACTTGTTCTGGTGATAAATTCGATTGTGGAAATTCTGTTTGCATCAGCGGTCTCTTACAATGTGACAGAAATTATGACTGCATCGATAACAGAGACGAAGATTCCTGTGGTAAATATATTTCAAAGTATTAACTTAATTGGTTGCAGCACGCAAGAGACAACTGTATTCTTATGTAAAACATCCTCTTTTTTGAATTTGATAACCAGAAAACGTTCCAAATATTTTAATTTTAAGCATTGAAACGGACCTGTATATGTGATATTTTTTCTTACACGGATTTTGAAAACGCTTTTAATGATTGCTTTGAGAGAAAACTGAGTTGCACTATGACGAGCTTTGTCATAAAAAGAGGCCAAAAACTCATTATCAAGTAACATGCGATAATAAAAAATTATACCGGAATTTAAAGGGTCATTTCATTTATCGACGCAGTTCATCGACTTTGCTTCTTTTACTCTATCAAACATTTCCCTTCAATTACCCTGATAAGCACGAAAAAAATTTCAGCACGAATCTTATCATTTTGAAGATTGCAGTCTATAACCTAGTTAACGGAAGGAGTTACCTATGTGGTGTTTGTAGGTTGTGTATTCAACTCGTGTCTGAATAACGGAACATGTCAACCAGTGGGTAGGTCTGGCTTCAACTGCGAATGTCCTGCTGAATTTGAAGGTTCAAGGTGTGAAACAGGTAAGCAGATGAACTCTATATCTAACTGAAGCTTGGAAATGCTGTATGTATAAGTCGTTAAAGCTTTGTGGTTCTATGGAGTTTGCCTCTGTGGTTCTGTGGAATTTGCCTATGCTCGCTATAGAGAGCGATAGCTAGGTTATGTATTTTATTTATGCTTGAACAACTGAACATGTGAGCCATTTGGGAGGTCTAGAGTTAGTTGCAAATGTCCTTCTGGGGTCCAAGGCACGTTACGTGAAACAGGAATAGCCCGACAATATTTCAGACTAGCACGTTTTGAAGTATTCAGTAGATAATCTGTTTATTATATGAACACATTTTTGCTATGATTTCTATTGTGCCGATGCCGTGGATGATATAATTATGGTCCACACTGACGAGTCTCGTGAAGAGTAGTACGATGTGATAGGTTAACAATCACTCAGATTGGTGGTTGTTGGTTGGAGCTGGTTTATTTCAATTTGTGATGAGGAGGGATGACCCAGTCCATAATATAAAATAAACCCTGTCGACGAAACACATTTCACTCAAAATAATTTTGGATTGCAAACCAATTTATTTGATTGAATAAATATCAAGCCTACTACACTATACGTGTCATTACCAGCTGTTGCTAAAATAGAGAAAAGCAAGTCTTACCCTGGTATAACTCTGGCTAATTGTCTCATTAAAGTACATGTAGCTGTTTGGTCGGTGCATGTACATGTAAGTCAGCTGTGGACAACAGAATGAATGTGAAAATAATTACTCTGACAACAGATACAAATATCAACAAAACGCGTCCACTTACACTACACAAAGTAAAGTTGTACTGTGCGCACGAATAAGTAATACATGCACCACCTTATTTAATTTGTGTACTGTAGAGTACAATGCCCTCGTACAGTACATAAGACACAACACACATACTGAATTATAGCCTAGGCCTACCACTAATGTACACGACACGTTCATTTATCTTTGGACATTTTGGACCATTCAATACCAAAGCTGCACGCCGAAATCTATAAACACATACCAAATATACAATAGTCACACCAACTAACATCTTCTACGCGTCTTAAAAATAATACAATGTCACCTCATGCCTAATTTGAACACGACTTACCCCCCAAAATGCAAAAGGTAGCCTGATAGAATGGACTGATTTATCCTTCTGCTAGTAGTGTGACGCACTAAAAAGAGAGGACAAGACCATGTGCGTGCTCTTCCGAGTTGACGCAGAACCCTTCATGATTCGTCAAAGATATTTAGGCCTGCAATAAACAACACTATTTCTTACTATATGAATGGTAGAAGCATAAAGGCAAAATAAATTAATAATTCTACCGATTTCACTCTTTAGAACTCGAGATTTAACCAAAATTATTCTCACTTTGGTTCAAAAAGGGACATTTTACCAAGGGGAGTAAGAACCCTGAAAGGAAGGCGCAAGGAAAGTCGCATAGATCATGCTCCTCGCGAATAATGAATTGTCTCGGGTTCAACGGAAAGTTCACATCCATACGCTATCATTAAATTGAATATCGCACTGCCCGAAAAATATATCGATATCCTGTTACTACACACGCCTTATCATTACTCTTACCATGTTACAAAATGATAGGAGAACGAGTTAGCAAAAATATTTTAGCTGCTTAAACACTTTTTCAGTGCGGCACGCGTAATACTATTTGGTAAAGAATTTTGCAGACAGGATCAGTGCCATCATGGCTTACTTCTACAACTCGTTAGGAAATATAAAGCAAGAAACTCACAGCTATCTTGGAAAGAACACATCTCAGAATGTCTGTAGATGAATTGCTCTAAAAAAAAATCATTAGACGAATCATGATTACAATGGAATGATTTGTTTCATTATTAAACCGATTATAAACTTGATACCTGATTAACTTATCAATGCGCACGCACTGAATACCTGGAGAGTTTTAAACAACCAAGCTGTACACTATTTTCTTGTATGGTATACATTTTATAGCAAAAATGAACATCTCACTCGGGACCAGCGAAACCGTTGAAGTCAGGTCGCCAGGTTACCCGGGCAGTTTCCCAAGAGGAGTATATATCCACTGGATCATCAGGACGGAGGAAGACAGGAAGATTCTCATTTCGTTTGGCAATCTCACCACTGAGTACTACGACAATTGGAGGATCGGGAATGGAGATGTTATCAGTCAGTCTACCCTTCTGTCTTGGACATACCGTCGGAGTCAACTACCAGTTCTTCTTTCGAATGGAAATGCCATCTGGATTTCCTTTTCGTTTTCGTCCTCTTATCGAACAAGAGAAGGATTTTCCTTTGTTGCGTCTTCTGTGCCATCCACAGGTATAGGAAACTGAGAACCGTGATATAAAGTAACAGTTTTGTTATAAAAACGTTTTATTTGCCGCATGGCCAATGATTCCAATGCATAAATTCTATTTAAATTTTTGAACCCATATTCTTTGTTTAGAAACTTTTACCTGTTCTGTTGATGAATTCGATTGTGGAAATTCCGTTTGCATCAGCGGTCTCTTACAATGTGATAGGAATTATGACTGCATCGATAACAGCGATGAAAATTCCTGTGGTAAATATATTTCGATAGTATTTACTTAATTGATTACATCACGCAAGAAAAGACTGTATTCCAATGGGAAACATCCTCTTTTTTGAATTTGATAACCAGAAAACGTGTCACTTATTGTAATTTTAAACATTAAAATGGGCCTGCATATGAGGTATTTTTTACGTGGCTATTGATAACGCTTTTAATGATTGCTTTAAGAGAAAACTGAGTTGCTCTGTGACGAGTTTTGTCATACAAAGTGGCCAAAAACCCGTTCTCAAGTAATATACGAAAATAAAAAAATTATGCCGGAATTTAAAGGGTAATTTCATTTATCGAAGCAGTACGCTGATTTTGCTTCTTTTACTGTATCAAACATTTCCTGCAATGACCCGAGTAGCACGAAATTATTACGCAGGAATTTCATCTTTTTCGAAGATTGCAGTCTAAAC
>NW_028257715.1:0-59143 GCF_054643075.1 Acanthaster planci | reverse complement strand
CTTTTAAAAAACAGTCTTTTTATTTAGAGAAAACCTAGAGATATGATTGATTCTCAAAATGTAGTGTCTACATTATCAAAATCTTCTGTGAAACCATAATCGAAATAAGGAAAAAAAATGTGCTCAAATTGAAATGCCTTTCACTCAGAAAGTTCTTTTTCATTATGACAGACAATGAGGAACTATGAAGTGATACACGATGGACGCAGTGATCAAATCCTCTACCTTCGTGCTGGTATGTAATTGTGTCATTGTGAATTGCAACCAAGTCACAGCAGCATCAGATGCATTGGTGGCGTCTTGTTCCCCCATCCCCAGGAAAAAACCTAAATCATTAAGCTTCCAACTGCTCTCTGTTTGTTACTTATGCACAACTTTCCACCTACATTTCCTTAAACCTAAAGTGAAGTGGTATTCGTGAGTCTTGTCTGCATTGGCAATCTTTATCAAATCATTTGATCATTGTGTGCCCCGAAATAGGACAAATTGAAATGTCATGACGCAAAAAGCCCCCCCCCACTTAAAAAAAGGAATGAGCATGTTTAATATCTTACAGGAGTATTGAGCCTCCTCTATAAATTGAAAAGTAACTTCTTGTAGTTCCATATTGTTGTAGTGAATTGTTCTTTTCATTTTTGATACATGTATCTGGTCAGTACATGAGCGCCAACCGAAGAAAAGGCGTGGATGCTTTGCAGTGGGTTGAGCATGTACTGGATGATGAATATCACCGATGATGTCTCCATGGCAACACATACCAAGTAACGGTGTCTACT
This sequence comes from Acanthaster planci, assembly GCF_054643075.1. Lineage (NCBI taxonomy): Eukaryota > Metazoa > Echinodermata > Asteroidea > Valvatida > Acanthasteridae > Acanthaster > Acanthaster planci. The sequence continues at coordinate 58,367 of NW_028257715.1, read as the reverse complement.
TTGAGGAACACAAGGCTGCTTGATTACAATTCTTTAAAACCAACTGCAAAAATGTCTCACAAAATATTTGATCAGAAGTTTGCAGCATGTTTCCAAACCTCTGCCCTAAAACTTAGTGGTCTCCAAATAAATCTTTATACATGTGTAATAACAAATTGAGTTTATAGCTACTTCATCTTTTTGAAAATTGGCTTTGACATGAACTCTGAACTTTTTGGGCGTTTTTCTAATCCAAGGAGTATTATGCCAAGCAGGTCAGAAAATAAACACTCCCTTAAAAAAAAGCACTTTGAAATTGTCAAAGTCATCATGCAGGAGTAGGTGACCATAAACACTCATTCTTATTTAACAAAATACATTATTAATTTCGGAAGTTTCAAAATGATGTAGGCCTAATCTAGAAGTAGTATTTGCGAGAATTTTGTGACTAATTATTTTACGTAATTGTTACGTCCATTATCTGTTGATTAGATTCTCATGTGATGGGTATCGACATTCTCTCATCTTATCCTATCAGACGATATGTTACAATTAGAGCATGGTTACAACATAAACCTTCTCTAAAAAGACGATAGGGCAGATCAGAATGTTTTTCTTGAATGCCCTGAAAGTAACATCTAGTGTTGGTATTTCAAAATGGGAATCAACGCTTGAGGCGAGTAACCTTCTAACAAAATTAGGATTTTGTTGTGAGGAAAGCAATTTTATATGAAATTGAGAACCAACACTAAGTTGCAAAAGACCAGCATTCAGTAATCGTGTGATATTTTATTATTTTGTAAGTAATGTCCATAATGAATCAAAGCCACAGAATGAGATAAAAGTTTCGTGATCGTTTGTTAATTTACGAATTTGTCCTGGCAGTTTTCTGGATACAATCTATAGTTTGGAGAGAGGGCCTCTTCTAGGGTAATGAATAAGTGTTTGTTGTAAAAATATTTCAAAAGTCAAATGATGAATTGGAGATGTTTTTGTACTATGTAGTTTGTCTTTTTTCGTCTTTGGTTTTCAAATTAAAGTGCCAAATTTAGTGGTGTCGAGTGCAGTCAATAAATTCTCAGTGATGTCCCTTAATTAACAAGTTACATGTTCTTGTTTCTTACCGTGTCTCACAGTTTGTAATAAAGTCCCACCGCCAAACTGTTTTAATCCCTTGGGAATTAATAAAACTACCCGACATTGCCAAACTAACCTGCCTTAAATTCCCGTGTAGCGGTGGGGTTCGAGTGAGGCAAAATTGCTGATAAGGAGGGACAGGCTGGGAGATTGAATGTTTGTTTTGAAACTGATTTGTAAAATTCTGAGCATTTTTTCCGTTTCTTTTTGGACGAGAGAACCATCCAGCACCCTCTATTGTAGGGGCTTTGCAGTTGTCTTGGAACTTTGTGTCAGGTTTAGTTGGGCTTCCTCACTGTGTGGAACAATCAGATGTCTGATTTGAATAATAGCAATATATGTTGACGCCTGTGAACCGATCCTCAAGAGTTTATTTCTTAAAAGTGTTTGTTTTTAGCTTTTTATTTCATGACCGAGAGATTGCTTTTGGAGCTTGCTTTATTTTTTCACTATTGACGAAATGACAGCGTGAATTAGTTGATGGAAGCCTTTCAATAGTCAAAGTTTTCTCTGGTAAGATTTATGTTCCGGAATTGATTCAGAGACTGCCCCCCTACACCGATAATTGCAGACACACGTTGTCGACGCATGGAACTGGACCCGGTTTATTGTGATTACCTGACAACAAACAACTTTGCATCCATAGTCTGCTATCATTGTTCAATATCGATCTCGTCGGGATCCATCACTTTGAGTAAAAGATCAAGTTCCTGGAAAAGAAAAAAATAGAAAAAAATAAAAAATAAAAATGAGGCGCTGTTGCAGCTCTTTCAAAGAGGAGAAAGGGTTGAGGCACATACATGAAGTCGACTCGTACTAGGCACAGACGAAAAACTTCGGGGAGGGCCGTGGGTCTTAATTTACTTTCTCATTCTCTAGGTAAAAAAAAATACTGATTAGTTTTGATCATCAGGCCAATAGAGGGGGCTATTGAATTTTTAAAAAACCTTTTACATTTTTCTAGAGGGCGCCATACTCAAATTGCACGCCGTTCAATGGAACCACGGGGCGCTGTTGCCAATAAGTTAACGTTGGCAACTACAAGCCCACAGAGGGCGCTATATAAAATTTGCCACCTCACTATTTCATTCTATAGAGGGCGCCACTCACTTTGCCAACAGAGGGCGCTAAATATTGATTCAACAGAGGGCGCTTTATTTTTATTCAATAGAGGGCGCTAAATATTGGTAAATGTTGTGGCGGCATGCCCAAAATGGGAAAGCGGGACACGATAAAAAGTAAGGTCATCATGGTCGTGAAGGCTGGAAAACATTTGTTGCCATGAAGGTAGGTTAAGCCCCATAATTTTCAATCCAGAAAAAAAGGTTATTTACGGGATCATGCAAAGACATTCCTCTTCATGTTGTATCGTACACGTGAGATGAAGTTGTAGTTTTCTTGGACGGGTTAGGTACATGTACGTGTGGCCTTATACATGTACGTGGGTCTTGCTCTTTTAGTAGTACATGTAGTGCATCTATGCATGATGCAGTGACATGAAGGCCCAGCATGCCCGGCCTAATCTGTTTCCTTGTGCTCTAACATAATGGTTATGGTATATATGTACATATATGTAGCCGACATACATGTGTATGTACGTTATTTTGTGTGACTTGCTGCCAATTTTGTTTACATACATGTAGGGTTGTAATGCTCAGTTCCTTGGTGCTCATTTTCAACGCGCTGCTGAACCACGCACATGTAGCTTGTCCATACATAAAGACCCGTGAAAAACTGGTGTTCATTTCTAGTTTTTCTACCACAACCCAGAAATCTGTCAAACATTTGTTTCCTCAATTTAGCATTATGAACTTCACATTCCTTTTGAAAAATCTTTGTAAGTTGGCAAAATTCATTGATTTAACTCTGTCATGTTGTAGTTCAACATTAGAGTTTCGTCTTGTTTTGTTGTGATTTTGCGTGTAAGTTCACCGTTTATGCTCTCTTTCTGCTCAAAACTTCCCAACGTCAACCCGCCGTAACTCAGGCTAGCGCCACCATTTGTTCTTCTCAAATGCAGGGTAGTTTCTTCTATTCATTAGTTAACTGAACATGTAAAAATTATTTTGATTGGCCACTCTTTCAACCTGTCTATGGAAACACAGTTTTGCTTCCAATGAAATTACAGTTTAGATTGTGCATTCAGCCATCCGCTTCCACATCTACGTGTGCATGGCGTACGTATACTGCATGTGCGTGCATGTGGCAGCCACGTTGCATTGAGACAGGATTTGTGAGTGTATGGGAATAATTCTGTTAGTACATGTAACACATGTAAGTCCTCTTTGTGATCACTGTGCTTTTTCAACTACCATATATTCCTAAGAATCACTGCTTTTACAATGAAGTTGACGTAAAAGGAACATGGGTTTCAAAGTCTTGTACCTGTCGCTGCATGTAACTCATTGCACAATACTGTATGAGTCTGCCCTGGTATCGTCCGTTTTGTCCACACTGGGTTTGGGCCCTTTGGGCAGTTCTGCTTACACAAGGCTCAAGGCTGAAGATCAAAAGATTAGCGTACAGTAGTTTTTGGAAGAGCGCTTTCTTTATTGCAAGGAATTGATATGATCCGTCAGTTCAAGCTTACTTTCTGGAATCTAGTCTTTATTTGATTCATGCTTATGACTGTACCATATCAATGACCCTTATTCTGCTTTTTCAATCAGATTTTCCCTTGAGAGCAACCGTGATCATAATTATTTTATTTTTATCGTAGCTCTAGAAAACAGTGTACCTGTAAGTTAACGCTGGCCTTTTGACTATATTTTAGGAGTATAATGCCCAGGACATATGTACACTAGGTAGTATTTTGAAAAATTGGAGGTGTTGCTCATCAATCGTCCATTTTTTTCCCGCACCATAGGCCACTGTGAGTTCCACATGCATCGGTTTGACTATTTTCACAGGTTTGGGTTGTTTAACCTGCACAGTGCGTGTCGCCTGCCCTGCTGGTATCAGTCCAGTCACACAGACATGACAGAGTCTACATGTTATGCATGTACATGTAGGTTGCTCGTGTGATAAAAACAGGATTTCACTGAAAATTGTCGAACCGACTGGTCAAGTGTTTCCTAAGTGAATACCTCACATTTTTCACTGCTAAATTAGACTTGATAAGACTTACATTGTACATGTGTGTAATTGTTTAATGCTTTCAGATGGTAGTACTCATAACATTAGGTCACTGCTGGGAAAAATGATCGGCATCACCATAAGAAATGCTTTCCTTTATGTACATGTTTATCTTGACTGACATCAAGGCTATCAAGTTGTCCTTCCATTGCAAAAATTGTAGCAATATTTTTTGGACATAAACTGAAAGGAAGTACAGAGTAGTCTGGATTTACAATAGTCTTTATAGAGGGCCTGCGTATGACGCCATGTTAGAGGGCATTTCTTTCTTCCCTTTAGGATAGGTTCGAGTAAACCTGTTGTGCATTCATTGTCTTTAAATCTAAGAAATGTCCTGTGGGAGGGCACTCCACACAGGCCCTCTGTAGGCCAAGTTGCTTACATTAGCATTATAGTAGAGTCCCCTAACATGGCGCACTTGATTTTCACTTGACTTTCCTCATACAGTGTTGCCAGACGTCTTGTGGAAAAAACCTCAACTTCACACTAGCACTGTAACCTTCATGCTCGCTGTTCAACATTTATGAACATTTTCAGAGTGATGAAATTTTGTCCGTTGAAAATTCAAAAATGTTGGTGTCTGGGAACTGGGCAAGAATTCTACTGAATGTTGCCTAATGTGCTGCACTTGAAAACATCTCCACAAATCCCACATAATTTAAGAAGATCTGTGAAGCTGATCAATTTCAATAAATTTTTATTACCTCAATGATTCATACAGTACCTACACAAAACTCTTTCGAAAATTTTGGGCCCAGTTTTAAAAGAGTCCATTCTGCCTTTTTCAGGAAAAAAGATCTGTAAAAGTTGAGCCAAAATGAAAATTTCAATGAAGATTTTAGTGGGTGAGTAAAATCAGGAACTTTGAATTAGAAAAGTGGAAGTTTAATGAAATTTCACTTATCATGAAATTTGAGGTAAAAATATTGCTCCTGCAAGGCACTGGAGGGAAAAATCTAACTGCGCCTGCGTTACGGGCAATGCAATAAGTGAAGGATGTTGTGTAACAACAGCAAAAGCTGAAGGATGCACTGTTTATTTTAATTGTAGGACGAAGTCAGAGTAAGAGAAGATGATGGAGCAAGTGCAGGCTGATGTTTGGGCAGCATCACCGGAGAGAGCAGAACCTGAGTAAGTTTCTTCCCAGCATCAGGTTATTCAAAGATGAGCTGGATTGAGAATCTAAACTGTACAATGTATTCCTGCATATTTACTTATCTTTTCCTTTTTTGTTAAATCTTAATGCCATCCTTCCCAGTTTTTTTAAAAATCCACCAGGAGGTTTGTGGAAAATATAGCAGGATTGAGGAAGGTAGAGCCCAGCCCAGCCACTTTGATTTCATGAGGGACTTGATGCCTTTGTAGAATTTTGGAGAATGTACCATACTAGGGAGGATGTTTTAGGATTTGGGAAGATTCCCAGGAACCACGGTCTTTCTATGCTGTCCTTTTGTCTTGCTACTTGAATGATCTTTTGTAATTGTTTTGTCTTGACTCCAGTAGCTTGGATGAGTTCAGCCACATAGAGAATGATGAAGATGACTCTGACGTTAGCCGTAGCACAGACAGTGAAATTAGGTACGTGTACCTTGGCCAGAGACTATGTGTGAAAAGGTTCTGGATGACAGAAAAAAGTAACAATTGGATACAAAAACTTAGTATTGTGTGTTCCTGTTTCAAAATTTGACAATATAATGGAAGTGTCTACTCAGAAAAGATATTGAACCTTTTTGTATCTGTGGGTAATTTCTTTGTTATCAGAGTAGAGAAGCAGGAAGAAGTCCAAATATTCCAAGGAAACAAAACAGAAAAGAAAAAGTGAAAGAAATTTATTCCTTGTTTCAGTTTTGGGGTATATTGTAGTGAAGTCACCTGTCTATTTTTTCGCAACTGAATTTGAAATTAACTCACAGAGTCAGGGATAACGTGATTTTTATCCCCATTTTGTTCTAAAGAAGTAAGCGCAGGAGAAACTCAAGTTCCAGTGAGGACTCTGGTGACAGCGACCCTGACAGTGATGAGGAACAAGAACAGTGGATGAAGAAAACAGCAGGTAGAAAAGCTGTCACATTGCAGTCATGTTTGCCATCTGCTTAGAAATCAATTTATGCTGGTGCATTTGGCCGTGGCACTTCTGAATTTAACCCTAAAAGAGCTGCATTACTTTTACCAGCTCACAGCAAGAAGGGGGGGAATTTCACAAGAAGTGGGATGTCCAATGCCAGATTTTTTAAAAACTTGATGTGAATGTACAGACTTTCCTTTCCAATACACGTTTGGAGTTTCACTTCAACCTGTTCTGTTTTTTGACAGTCGTTTGGAAGTTGAGGGCCGCAAATGTGCCAGCCTGCATACATTGAGCATGTCAGCAGTTTGGGTTGATCTCTCTTGGAGAAATGGACACTGCTTGAGAGAGTTATGTTTGATTTTCATAAAATTGTGTCAGAATGGACCGTGGGGAGTTACTGTAAAAACTCCCAAAGGCTTGTGGAAAATATGCACTGCTGTGATACCGGAAAAAATGTTGAGGGGGGATGTGGATTCCCTGGCTCTTTTAGGGTTTAAGTTCAGATGGGCTTCAAGAAATACTTACTTACTTCAAACAGGAAGCAGTCCCTGGGTATATTCTTTTGTTTGTACATTTGGCAACTGACCTTGTCCAAATCATCTGGCTTAGGCTGACATTAGTACATATTAGTCTATGACAGATGGCTGAAGCCGCTTCTTTCAGGCTTACCTCAGCCATACGTTGGGACATTGCCTTAAAACCTCTTTTGGGGGCATGTTCAAAACTTAGTCCCCCAGAACAGAGGGATAATAATGCCATCTTCTCTTTTATTCCTATCAGGTGTTAAAAGCGATAGCAGCGTGGTTGGTCCCCTGCCTGTGGGCTCATCTTCTGGCATCACTGCCTTTCTAGAGTAAGCAATCTCTTGTTTCTTTCCTCACAGAATTACAAGAATAGTAATCCTGATTTTCCTATCACCCATCGGCCTCTGTACCAATCATAATCCACTCACTGCCGAGCACAGATGGTTTCTTGATTCAGCAGTGACACAATATGATCTGAAACAAAAAATACAGTTACAAAGGCAGACTGGGGCAGGGGACAATTGGGACCTTGTCTGGCACTCCTCTCCCACCCAATTGGGACCTTGTCTGCCACTCCCCCCCCACCCAATTGGGACCTTGTCTGCCACTCCTCCCCCACCCATTTGGGACCTTGTCTGCCACTCCTCCTCCACCCAATTGGGACCTTGTCTGGCACTCCTCTCCCACCCAATTGGGACCTTGTCTGCCACTCCTCTCCGACCCAATTGGGACCTTGTCTGCCACTCCCCTCCACCCAATTGGGACCTTGTCTGGCACTCCTCTCCCACCCAATTGGGACCTTGTCTGGCACTCCTCTCCCACCCAATTGGGACCTTCTCTGCCACTCCTCCCTCACCCAATTGGGACCTTGTCTGGCACTCCTCTCCCACCCAATTGGGACCTTGTCTGCCACTCCTCTCCCACCCAATTGGGACCTTGTCTGCCACTCCTCCCTCACCCAATTGGGACCTTGTCTGCCACTCCTCTCCCACCCAATTGGGACCTTGTCTGGCACTCCTCTCCCACCCAATTGGGACCTTGTCTGGCACTCCTCCCCCGCCCAATTGCGACCTTGTCTGGCACTTCTCCCCCACCAATTGGGACTTTGTCTGGCACTCCTCCCCACCCAATTGGGACCTTGCCTGGCACTCCTCCCCCACCCAATTGGGACCTTGTCTGCCACTCCTCTCCCACCCAATTGGGACCTTGTCTGGCACTCCTCCCCCACCCAATTGGGACCTTGTCTGGCACTCCTCTCCCACCCAATTGGGACCTTGTCTGGCACTCCTCCCCCCACCCAATTGGGACCTTGTCTGGCACTCCTCCCCCCACCCAATTGGGACCTTGTCTGGCACTCCTCCCCCACCCAAATAAAAATAAGATATTTAAAGTAAACGACAAAAACTGACGTGTTTTTGTTGACTCTGTTTTTAGGTCTCTTCATCCAAATTGCAAAGCCCCACAGTGATGTCTCTGCCCCAGAAAGGCCATCAAAGGTTATATGACTTCCAAAACAGTTGAACAGCTGTGCCCCTCCTAACAAAAGACAGGGTCCCTCCACCCCGCCCCCTGCCAAAAATTTGGTCCTGGATGTGCCTTTTCCGTTTAAACCTTAGCTCATTTTGGCACAACACACATCTACTGTGCCTATAGCATTACCCTGTTGTATTCAAGAATACTCCAACCGATCTTTTTGTGTTATTTCTGTTGATTTTGTTTCCTGATATCAGATTTGGGAGGGCTTTATCGCCAGGTGAATGTACTGCAGTGGCTGCCTGCGTTGAGGCCTTCTAGCATATCCCATGTCATGATGTGATTGATGTCGGCTTTTGACCAGTAAGCAATCAATATATACATGTATGAAATAAATATGTTTCATTGTTTCTTCATGATGGCAGCTTGCCAGAAAGACTGATTCCACAGGGAGTTTAGTCCCATAACCATCTTGAAACCAAGTTTGATTTTCAACAATAATTTCGTCAGTTGCTTTTTGGATAGCTGTCCCTTTTCAGTCATGTTTGCCCTCTGTTCAGAAATGAATTTTGCTGGTACGTTTGGCCATGGCATTTGCCAGTGTCTAAATTTCAGATTTGCTCTTAATAAAGACAGTGGATATTTAGCCTTCACCGGCAAATTTAATTAAATTGTATTTTGCCAGCTACATATAGACAGCGCCCTCTTTGAATGAGTAAGCCTATAAAGTGATTAAATTCACACTATATTCCCAGTTCAATTGGTGGTCGAGTGGATGGCGTGCACATCTTGAGATGGCTTGATATGCTCTCATGTGGGTTCAATCCACAGCTGTCATCCGTTACTTTTCCCAAACAACTAAGAATTCTCTTCTTTTGTTCTTGTAAATTGACTTCACCGTTTAATTTAAGAGTATTACATCCTCCTTCTAATTCATGGCTCTGGAGGATTTTATTTTTTTAGAAAAGAAGTGAAGAAATTGTAAAAACGTCTGATTCCCACTTTGTGAATACAGAGTCACAATGACTATGTTGGCACAGACCCAGACTAAAGATTTGTCAGGGTAAGAATTTCTTAGTCCAAAAAACCAGTTTACTGCACATGTTCCTGGTGAAATATTGTTTATTTGCCAGCGATGGCTGAATACCCACTGCCTTTTATAAAAGAACCCATTCACTTGAAGAAATCCCAAATCACGGACAGTAGCTGCTATTTTTGTGATGTACGTGAGAAGAACAGAAAGCAGTAACTTGGTACCATTTTCTGTTCGTATATTTCTCAACTGATTTGAGGTAGTCCCTTACCTTTCGTGTTACTTCTAACCGTAGCCATACCTTTTGGACCTTGCCTTATAAAACCCACGACTCTTTTGGAGCATTTTTGAAAAAGTAGTATTTGCCAATGCAGACCGGCATACATGTAACTACTTCCTTCTCTTTTTTTACTCTTTGAATTTTAACCAGGTGTTCAAGGGGACAGCACCATGGTTGATCCCCTGCCTGTGGGCTCATCTTCTGGCATCACTGCCCTGATAGAGTAAGGTGATAGCAGTGGGGCTGGTACTCTGCTTGTGGTCTCATATTCTGGCATCACTGCCCTGATAGAGTAAGGTGATAGCAGTGGGGCTGGTACTCTGCTTGTGGTCTCATATTCTGGCATCACTGCCCTGATAGAGAAAGGAGGTAGCAGCGTGGTTGGTCCCCTGCCTGTGGGCTCATCTTCTGGCATCACTGCCCTGATAGAGAAAGGAGGTAGCAGCGTGGTTGGTCCCCTGCCTGTGGGCTCATCTTCTGGCATCACTGCCCTGATAGAGTAAGGTGATAGCAGTGGGGCTGGTACTCTGCTTGTGGTCTCATATTCTGGCATCACTGCCCTGATAGAGAAAGGAGGTAGCAGCGTGGTTGGTCCCCTGCCTGAGGGCTCATCTTCTGGCATCACTGCCCTGATAGAGTAAGGTGGTAGCAGCGTGGTTGGTCCCCTGCCTGTGGGCTCATCTTCTGGCATCACTGCCCTGATAGAGTAAGGTGATAGCAGCATGGTTGGTCCCCTGCCTGTGAGCTGATCTTCTAGCATCACTGCCCTGATAGAGTAAGGTGATAGCAGCATGGTTGGTCCCCTGCCTGTGAGCTCATCTTCTAGCATCACTGCCCTGATAGAGTAAGGCGATAGAAGCTTGGTTGGTCCCCTTTCTGTTGGCTTATTTTCGGGCGTCACTGCCCTGATAGAGTAAGGCGATAGAAGCGTGGTTGGTTCCTTGCCTGTTGGCTCATCTTCTGGCATCACTGCCCTGACAGAGCAAGTCGACAGCAGTGTGGCTGGTACCCTGCCTGTGGTCAGGTGGTCTCATCTTCTGGCATCACTGCCCTGATAGAGTAAGGTGATAGCAGTGTGGCTGGTATCCTGCCTGTGGTCAGGTGGTCTCATCTTCTGGAATTACTACTCTGATGGACAAAGGCGATAGCAGCGTGGTTGGTCCCTTGCCTGTGGGCTCATCTTCTGGCATCACTACTCTGATAAACAAAGGCGACAGCAGAATGGTTGGTCCCCTGCCTGTTGGTTCATCTTCTGGCATCACTGCCCTGATAGTGTAAGGTGGTAGCAGCGAGGTTGGTCCCCTGCCTGTGGGCTCATCTTCTGGAATCACCACCCTGACACAGTAAGTCATCTCTCTTGTTTCTTTTCTCACTTAAGTACAGGATTAGTAATCGTGATTTTGGTGTTCACAACAGTTTGCTAATACCCATCAGTCCCTGTACCAATCAGAACCCACCCAGCCAATTACTACATGCACTGCGGAGTGCTGTATGCTTTCTGATATTTAGCAGTGACTATTTCTGAAACTAATGGGTGCAAGGGTGGATCCAGGGTCGTGGGGGCAGTGGGGGCTTTGTTCCTTCTCCAAAAAGAGCATCAGTATAAGATTTCAGAAATTGAAGGGAATTTGGTGGGCTTGCAGAAGTGTGTGGAAAACCCCACAATGCAGCAATAGGTGCCCCCCCCAACAGAAAATAGCTCTGGATCTGCCCTTCGATTGAAATCTTCACCCATAACCTTTGATTTAAAAAAAAACACCAAAAGGTTGACTTTACTTGACTTTTTGGTGATTTCTTTTCCCGTGTTTAGATTTGGGCAGACCTCCTTGCCACTGCAATAGCTCCCTATGTTGAGGCTGGCTAACTTTTCCTGCTTAAGGTGCGACTGGACTGACCAGAGATGAAATCTCCAATGTTGAAGACGCAGGCCTTACATTGTCAACAGTAGCAGGTAAGAGCGTCATGTGATTGGAGTTGGCTTTTGGCCAGTAAACAATAAATGTAAACCTCACAAAAAAAGGAACACCTGTTTTGGGAGACCCTCCATTCAAAGGTCAGTCCATCATTTGCCCTTTGTGGATTATGTTTCTTTGAGGCAACAAAATTACTTGAAGTCTAAAGAAGGTTGCCTAAGAATCAACTTGATAAAGTTTAATCTCAGTGAATAATAATATTCTCAGAAAAACAATGGTTTTAGGATTTCTAATTCAGCTCAAAAGTTGCTGAGTCATGTTTGAATTGCACCTGAATTCAGCATCTAGGACAGGTTCTTACATTTAGTCAAATGCAGCCTTGCAATGTCTCATGCTGAACCTATAAATTATGTCATGTAGAATCTGTGCATGCATTGGTTACAACGCTTGCATGCGTGCTTCTAATAGCAACTATCCAAATCTTTATCACATCGTTGGTAACGGCCTCCTTTCACAGTTTTCTTCAAAGTGACAGCTTGCAAGAAAAATGAATTTCACTGGGAGTTTAGCTCCATAACCATCTTTGAACAAAGTTTACTTTTCCACAATAATTTTATCCGTTAGTTTTTTGGATAACTGCAAATGATGGACTGTACCTTTGATATTTAGAATCCAACAGAAATTAAACAAGTCAGATTCAACGAGTGTTTCCTTCTAGATGCTTTGAACATCAGTTGTTACAGTAGCCCCAATATTGATAAAGATGTGGTCATTTGAATATAGAAGGACAGAGATTCTGTTCATGAACTGATAGACCTATCCATCTTGAGCAGAAGCACCCCCTCATTGGCTGAAAAAAGCCATTTTGGTGGGGAGTTTTCATTTTGTTTGTAAGAATGCAGTTGCCATGTGTGCAAATTTCATTGTTGTTTGTGAACCAGTGAAGTGCAGTTCCCACAAAAGGAGCCTGCTTTGCCAGGAAAATTGTGCCCTTTCTTAGTCCGGCTCAGACCTCAAGCTCATTCTTTTGTGCTTGATTTTTTCCCCAGACTTTGTCATACAGAAGCTGTGCATATGCCCAAGGAGGACCAGACCATGGTGCAGATTAGAAGAGCGCCCTCACCTCTTTCAACCTTATGGAGGCAAGATGGAGGAGAAGATCCAATAGGGCTTCCTTGAGATGATTCATGAGAATATCACGGAGAGAAACTCAGATAAATGCCCGTCCTCACCTCCGTGACTGAGGAAGAGTTTCCACAGCAGGATCTCAGGCAGTGGTTCACACAGGCAAGGAAAAGACTGCAGTTCCTTGCTTCAACAGTGATGTAAATCTGTGCTGGGGACTGGGGCTGAATATGCTGGATGCCAAGGGACACTAGGGGGCGCTATTCATAATGTACAATGTACACTGTGTGTACCACAAACCTATAAACACAGTCTCAAATGTGTAACCATGATTTTATAAAGTATGGGCAAACAGTGGGTGAAACGATGGATGGCAGCGTGCTCAGTGCACATTATGGGCAATGCTCTTACATTGCTTCTATTTGTTTACATGCGCTCCCAAAATGTGCTCCCTTTTTTGCTCTTCAGCACTGGTATCTCATCTTTTCAAATGTTGCAACTGCATCCTTGTCAATCTACATGCAATCAATTTTGCAATCAAAAAATGGCTTCAGACAATTTTCTGGCTGGAATTCTTCAACTTTGTGTAAATTCCCTATATTAAGGGGTGAATTTGCCCATAGTTTTGATTTTAGTCGGTCACCACACTAATCACTAAAATGTCAGTGTAGTTTGGAATGTGATCTGGTAGTCTATGCGTTTATATGTTTGTGGTGTGTACACATGTAAATCTGTGTCTTGGACTGGGCCATGACTTACAGTGAGGGCGGGAACAGTGAATTGTACAGAACACTAGGGGGCGCTGTTTATGACACAATCAATTTTTTTACACTTTCGCCCCTTCATCTTACATCAAAACTGTGTGTTATCTGCCTTTTTAGTGCTACTAAATACATTTTGGCTGTTGAAGAGTTTCAAAAATACCTCTACCTCTGCATTTTTGTCTCTGCCACAAAATTGTGAGCAGGAGATGATCCAATAACAGCCCCTCCCCCGATCAAAAAGGAACCAGGGAATGGAAATGTGAACCCTGTTAATAAGAGCAATGTAAATCCAACATTCTGCTTGTAACAAGGACATTTGGAGGTCCCAATCTCTTTGTTCTTCACTGGTTTCATTCTGATAATACAAGGTTCCTATTAATACAAAGTAATCAGCCAAGTCTGATGGACCTCTTACTCATGAAGTTGGACTGCACCCCCCCTTCACAGATTTACACCCCTGCCATCCTGTACTGAAGCAAGTCTGTATGTTTGTACATGTATATTAGTGGGAATGAGTTCCAAACATAGGCATCACTTGACACCCTTAGTACAAACCCTACCAGACTGGGCCAGCAAATTCCAAGCAGTAAACACTTCAATATTTTCCCTGCTGAATTTGAATTTTTAGGACCATATAGCCTCCCAATGGCTGATTTACATGTCTCATTGAAAGCAGAAATGAGCAATGTCAGTGTACATGTATGGAACTCTTTGCATAATGCTTTCATCGAAGTTCATGACTGAAAAGGTATTTTCCGATTTAAAGTAACTCTACTTGGTCAGAGTACATTTCAACAACCATTCCAAATAATTTACTCCCAAATTTGGCATATTTCTTGCTTTTAATTCATTTTAATTCAATCAGGTTTGCATAGCAGCTCTTTCCTCATCTTCCACCTCAATGGCCTGGGTTCGAATCCCACCAAGGCCCACAACCTCTGAAAACTAAAGATTTATTTTCCTCTTCATTGCCACTCAAAGTCATCCTGCAATTAGCGCTGAATGTTCATTGGATGACCAGAAATAAAAGAATAATGATTTTTTTCATGGCAACCATAAACATGTAATCTTTATGGGATGATTTTCAATGGGCCATCATTATCATGGGGGGGGTGCTAGTGTGAAGGCTTTGAAGGTGGGAAGAAAACTGCAGATAAATAATCACAGAGAAATTCAAGGAATCAAGTAGGGACTGAGAACCTAATCCACACGTCGTCTTGAGCTAGATTTGACTCTGGGTCGCTGAAGTGTTTAAAGCGAGGAAAGTATCGCCATGCCAACCTGTCTCCCCAAAATGAAATAAACTCATATTGTTATCACAATGCCATACTTCAAAACTGTAATTTGTCATCTCAGTGCTAGAAGGTCCTTACTGAATAACTGCATTAAATGGTCCTTATTAAAAAATAACATTTTAAACATGAAAGTAGGCAAGAAAATTTCTTGAAATTTAAATATGTTGTTCCCAAAAAACTAGTTTAATAACAAGTAAATAAATGTTATTTGTTTCAATGCAACATTTCCTTCATGCTCAGAGTAAGACCCTAAAAGTATTTTCAAAAATGTTAGTTTTGCTGTAATGACCTTTTAGCACTGACCCGTCAAATTTGTACCATAAAATAGTCACCATTTGGAAAAACTAGAGTCTAAAGTGATAGGAAAGTTTAAAAGTGACCAGTGTTTTGCACATTTCAAATCTCCCCTTTTCCTATTCAGACAAAATACCAGTTCTGTACCCATCAACACTGTCTAGCTCACCCAGTGGCCATTCCAAACCTCATTGTAACAAGTGTTTTTTATCACCCCCTGGAAATGGTTCTCTGTGGCCTTGTGTTTTCCTAGTGTAAGTCTTTTAATTAATTATTAGCCTTTCTAATTATCTCAAAAATTCTGAATCAGAAATTTGCTTGGTTTGCACATTTTAGCTTGCTGTAGAAATATGCCTTTTCCGTGTGTATTTATCAAAAGTTTACTATGTATCAGAACCTCTTCAATCATTCTGTTTTAATGAAATAAATGTTAAAACAGAACCGTTTTGTTTAATTCTATTTGTGAACATGTAGTACATGTACTTTGCCACTGAGCACATTCCCCCCATCTCAACCATTTTACACTGCCAGAGTTACATCTGTTTCCTATCTTTAGATTTTACACAGCAGCCCCATCCTAAGCCCTGCCAGTCTTAAACATCTTCCAAGCTCCTTATATAAAGTTTCCTCTTAGAGCCTTTTAGTCTTCATCCTATAAGGGCTCCAATAAACCCACTGAGCAATATGGAACATTAAGAAGCTATGTCCTTCAACCCCATGGGATCCTTAGGCCTCTAATACTGATAGTCCCAAGCCCTCAGCCATCCACTCTACCCTTCCTATCAGCTCTCAGACTTCTAGCCCCTAGGCCTTCCACCCTTGCCTATCTCCAGTACAGAGTCTGGCTGAAAAATATTCTAAGTCCAAACAATGGAAGGTTTAACATTTAGAAACGAGCACATTTCTTCAAGAAAGTGCCGTGGCATAGCGGTTAAGGACCCTAACTGCAATGCACAAGGACCTGGGTTCAATTCCAGGTGGGCATGCACAATTTTGTTAAAAAACTTAGTATTATAAAAAAAAAAATAAAAAAACCTCCTTTTCCGGGGACCCCAGGATTTGAACCGGGATCCCCTGGCCCGGCAGCCAGCTAGCTAACCACCAGGCCAATTGCCTCTTGATATAAATCATTTCGGAACTAATATTTAAAGGTTAGGATTGCGCAATTTCAAAAAAGGTCAGAGGACACAGCTAATCTGCATATATTTAAATAATTTGAATATGCAAACACAGGGCAGAGACAGCATACCAATGAGGGTAGAAACGGACTGATAAGTACTAAATTTGATGTATTCAGTTTAATATAAATTCATGTGTCAATCAAGTACATGTAGGTAGGCACCTCTACACTAACTGCTTCAGAATATTCATTTTAATATTATGTACATGTATCTGTCAGAAAAAAATCAACTAGCGTAAAGTAACATCACTTTGAGAAAGATCCGGTGGACATGGAAATTTCTTTCAATCAGAGGCATCTCTGAGAAAATTTGGTAGTAACAAGCCTCTTGTTCCAGCTACTTGTAACTTTGCATTTTGAAAAAGCTTGAAAAATGAAAATTTTGATAAATACCAGCCCAGCTTTTTCCAAGCTTCAAGATTTCGAAGAGTTCTAAGCTATCGACATTTAATAGCTAAAGGCATAACTATGATTTTGTGCAGTCGCCAACAATTTGACGGATTTTGACAGTTTTGAAAGTACAATATTGAGTGCACAAGTTAGTCTATCTAATGCACAGAATGCAAAATACTGATTATTTGGTAAACAAAATGATCATTTTTGGAAACCAACTTGAAGGGTAGCTGCAATCAATTTGTTTGAATACAAACCTTCCAAATGCATCCTATTTATCTCAGTTGACCTGATTTCTGGCTTTTCTTTCAGTATTTCAAAGGGTACTTTACTGTCTTTTAGGTTTTTATGCTAATGAACATTTCCATATTCATAGTAAAAGTGTGATATATCATTCCAGGAAGAAAGCCTCAATGTTGGACGGTTTCTGCTCAAAAGAAATCCTTCGTTTTTGTAGATTTTGCTGGACACAAATTTCTCCTCTTCACTGATTCTTGGTTGTTTTTTGTTCATAGCAAAAAGCAAGCATTAAATTCTTTATCAGACCCTTTATTAGACTGGACTTCATAACAATAGCGCCCTCTGTTGTCCAGGAAAGCTTGGATGATTTCAAGTGTTAAAAAGGTGCCTTTTTCAATGCATGTAACCAAACAGGAATGTAAAAACACATCAAACAAGCTTGCAAAGTTCCCCATAAATTGTTTTCAAACATATTGCATTGCAGCTACGCTTTAAAATAAGATTACTTCTTTTTCTAGTGACAAATATACACCCTTGATACCGAAGCTGTCGTGCAAAATTGACGTTTCCCTTTAACTAAAAACATCTACATGGCAAGCCTGAAATCCTGTTTACTATGTTAGGACAACGCTGGATACTTTTTGCAAATCTAATATTTGAGCTTTGCAGCACCCTGTTTGTACTGGCCAAGTCTGTGAGGTGAAGCCCTCCTAGGACCACGGTAGACAGGAACCACTGCTTTGCAGCACCCTGTTTGTACTGGCCAAGTCTGTGAGGTGAAGCCCCTCCAAGGACCACGGTAGACAGGAACCACTTCACCCTGCTTGGCTCACTGATGTTCCTTTCCCTGCACAGATGAGAAAAAAATGTCATGAGTCTCTTTAGGGCATTATGTTACATTAAATCATTTGAAAAAAAGAGCAAGATTCTCGGCAATATGGATAACAACCAAATTGGCAGGGTTGTTACAAATCATCCTTTTTGAGTGAAAGTCAGATTTTTTTATGTAAAGCGAATTTTTTAAATTTCTTGTAACTCATATGTTGGAAGTGTCCAACACATTTTGTTCTCAAATTAACCGAGTACAAAATTATTCCAAACACTCCTTATCACAGACCACTGTATAGAAAAGGACCGCTATGGAAGCTGCATATAAAGTTTGTCATCTGGCATTCTACAAAGTGCGTTTTAGTCTTATGACTAGTCTCTGATTTCTTGGTTTTCATAGTCTTGTTACCAGCCACTTCTTTTTTTCTTGCTTTGGGCCATTCATCTTTGGAAGTTTTAATGTAAAGCTGCAGGATTCTTTTAAGTTCATATGTGCTGACTTTTCAACCGTCTTTTTTGACATGTTTGAAGGCTGAACAACCTACATGTATCAACTATGAGAACCCTGAGAGATATTGTTGCTTCAATCAATGTCCATTCTTATGCAAATCATATGTTATATCATGCATGCACAATGAAATTTCATCTCAGTCGGCCTCAGTGAATCAAAGTTAAGTCACCCAAATTTTCTAAATGAAAAAAAAAAAGATTCAAGGCCCCTTCTGATTTTAGAGTGAATGATAAATGAAGTGGATTCAGGGAACACAATCCCAAATGGGCATTTTGTGAATAAAGCTCAGTGGACTCAAAATAGAGAATACTTATATATGCCCATGATTACACCCATTGGCTGAATTCTGATTAAGTTGTTTTAGAAGAATCAAAATATTAAAATTCAGCCATTTCTTCATTTAAAGGAACCAGGAAATGACTTTTTTCTTAGAATCACTTTTTGTGTATCTCTGTACTCTTCTTCCATGTATGAAGACTGTTGGACATCTTTTGTGAATTATGTGAACTGAACGGAGCACTTGTGCAAACATTAAAAATTGGCCAAGCATTTGTGGACAAGTAAGGGCACTTTTGCTCTGATGTAAATCTAGGATTTAGGCTTCATGTTTAAAATCAGTGGAACATTGAGATTCAGTGCATTGGATAACATCATAGTTTTTCTCATGAATATGCAAATATGCATGAGCATAAAAAACAGCAAACATCGAAATATGGGTTAAAATTGCAAAACAAAAATTCAAAATGAGGTTAATTGAAACCCAAAGATACAATTTTGACGGCTTTTAGTAAAATTTATTAAAATACTTCTATTTCCTGGTTCTTTAAATATCAAGCAAAAAGTATTCATGAAACACACAGCATAATTTTCTTGAATGATTTTTTACCACTTCCTGCCAGGCGGCCCCCTTTCCGAGTCTATAGTCCATAGGGAGCCCGGAACTGGGACAAAAGAGTGAGGCCTTATAACAAAAGACCGCGTTTAGCACAAAAGACTGAGCTGCTGCGCATTACCGACATTTTTTCCCTCTCAAAATTGGAGATAATCCAGCATTGTTTTGAAACAGTATACCACGGTTTGAGGCATTTTGAGCAAGTGGATTGCCACTGAGGACAAAAGCTCTCCACCACCGCAGCGATGAGCGACACCGCACCACTGCACGCTACTCTGGCCTCTATTGAAAAGAAGTCAGCAGTGCACTGTGCCAGTTTCTGGAACAAAAGATTCTTACATAACATCACGCAATCTGGGCTCTTTTTCCAAGGCTACAGGCCTGGCTGAAATATTCAAATGTCAATGAGGTTAACTGTCAGCTTTAGAGTAGTGCCCAAAAAGTTCTTCATGTAGGTATAAACGGCCATTAAATGAAATGATGAATTTTGAAAATAGAAAATCTTGAAAAGGACCCAGCATCTTGTCTTGCTCAAGAAAAACCCAACCGGCAGCAAGTGGTTAATGCTGTTTTTAGTCATTTGAATTACAATTGAAAATCAATGCTTTAAATCAAAACATCCTGCCAATTAATTGAAACCATGTTTTCAAATTAAGTTAACTTTTTTAGGAAACTTCTTGTCAAACCTCTGCCTCCCTAAGAATGAAGTGTAACACATTTCTTTTAAAGGTGCAGTCCATCATTTGCAGTTAGCCAAAAAAGGAACTGATGAAATTATTGTTGAAAAACATACTTGGTTGATAGATGGCTGTGGAACTAAACTCCCTGTGAACTTATTCTTTCTGGGGAGTTGTCATTTGAAGAAAATAAAAAAAGGCCATTGAAGACACTTTTTTTGGAAAATTGCCATTGGAAATGCACAAGCCTTCACACGACAAATGCACGTACATGTATCAGTTACTATAATTCATTGGTTCAGTGTATGATATTGCATAGCTGCATTTGAGTGAATGGGAGAATGGATCCCTGAGGCTCAAATTCCAGCACAATTCTAACATGATTCAGTAATTTCTGATCTGAAATCCAACTCCTAAAATATTATTTTTCTCAGAATTTACAGTATTTACTGAGCTGAAACTTCATCAGGTTTGTTTTTAGACAACTTTCTTCAGATTTTGAGTAATTTTGTTGTCTCAGAGGAACATGACACACAAAGGATCAGACAAATGATGGACTGTCCCTTCAACACATGGGAAGCTATGATCACTATTCACAATATCAAACATACAGTGGCAGCTGGCATATAAAATGATGTTTTTAAAAGAATCAATCATGACTCACCTATGCTCCTTAAGCCAGGTAACTTCATCTCCAAGAAAGGCCACAGTAAACACAACACTGAAAGGAATACAAGAAGAATCCTATTTGTTAAATGTTTCAAGCAATTTCAAGCCATGGTGCCTTTGCAAATGACTCCAGAAACACAAGACACTTTAGCTCATGACTCCATATTTACTGGAAGTGTATTCAAAGCCACACTCTTGAAGGACAGATCCCAGCTGTGTAAAAGATCCCTCAATGAAACTACTTAAAGCTAGGATTGGACACTCAAGCCTGGATGGTTAGAGGCTCAGGTTCACCTGCTGGTTCATGTTGCTGAGACTAGAGCTAGGATTGGTCACTCAAGCCTGGATGGTTTGAGGATCATGTTCACCTGCTGGTTCATGTTGCTGAGACTAGAGCTAGGATTGGTCACTCAAGCCTGGATGGTTTGAGGATCATGTTCACCTGCTGGTTCATGTTGCTGAGACTAGAGCTACAGTACAGGTTGGAATTTTAGCCGACATGCAAACACGCTTAGCGAGTCAGCACGTATCAAGTCAAACACACATGAAAGGAGTAAACCGCAAAAACGAAGAGCGCTGACCCTGCATAACAGAGAACGCCGACACCGCAATCTGCTGAGTATAAACGTGCACACGCTACATGCAAACCCCAGAACAGCAAGGCCCTTTGTTGATCGGAGCAGTCATTTTCCTAGTTTCTCACAACGAAAAGTAATCAGTTTGACTGCAGCTCAAGTTATCTTCAAATTCCAGCGAAATGTAGTTAGTAGATTACCTTGTATGAAGCAGGCATCACCAAATCATTTGAGAAAATAGAGTATTTTGTTTGACCATACAGGATCAATGAAAATGCCATGCAAGCAACAATATTTGTTAATGTCTGAATTGTTCCACAACTTCTGAATCAGGCACAGAAAATATTCAAGCGTGAAATCAATTTTTCAGCCGAGAACTGTAAGTAGCAATTTTACGATAAAGCATTTCCTAAATTAGAAAAAACTATTTTGTAAGAAATCCACAAGATACAAACAGGGTTTGACTTCACTGGTCTGCTGGCCAAATTTTAGTCAAGAAAGCCCCCACGGCGGCGATCCTAGCATACACATAGATAGTTGTTGCCGTACTTGCTGTACTCGAGCTTAGTGTGTTCAAAATTGTGTGAATATAAATTTGATGTGAATTGGGGATTTTTCCCATCAGTTTTCGACCTTGGAGCTGAAACATCTCCCAAAAAAGTCACTCCGATTGTGACCAAATTACGACCAAACTAAATGGCAAAGATCACACCGAAATGAAAGGAAGTCGGATCTGCATGTGCGATGTGCATATCTGTAAGGAAGGCACTATCTGGGCGCAAACCGGGTACAGTCATGAATAATACAGCAAGTGACGTAATACGAATAAAACAATATTTGACGTTTCATGAGCCAATACAGCATTCGTCGTTCACAGCTCTGATCATAAACCTGTGCAGATAGAGCTCGTCAACCTCAGTTGGCAGTCTATTCCCATAGCTGTTTGCATGTGACAGCGGTCACACCCCTGGCAAAGTTAGTTTTAAAGGGTATGTCACTCCTTGCATGTGAAGACTGACTCCAGGCAGAGCGAGCAGATGAGATCAACTGTGGATCAAATGGATGTGAAAGCGGTGTCAGCAAGCACTGTGGAGTGTGTTAGACCCTGGATGTGACATGTAATAAGTCCTGGTCATCCCCTGCAGCCTGGCAGTCTCCAATTGTCACGGTTCCTCGTGCCATTGGACAAAGGCTCACCAAGTCAAGAGAGTGGGACTACCCCCGTGCAACGATTCTCCCACTATAAAACACTCGCACAGGTCCGTTATGCAACTCATCATTGATCTGTCGTCCCCTTCAAAAGTCTTGCGGCAATGGGTGAGTGGCGACGGCAACAGGTGTTTGGTGAGCACTAGCAGTTGTCAGTCACAAACCTGCATGTAGGCAGCCTTTGGGAGAGTGGTCGCTCTCCTCATAAACATGAAGGCAACAGGTAGAGCTCAGGAGCACCCAGGGCGACTGGGTAGCCTCTTTAGGACAGCACTGCCCACCCTTGCATGAGGGAGGGGGTTAGAAAAAGTACCCTAAACAAATGCCTTGCCCTTTCAAGTCTGAACAGCTTACTGTGGTTGACAGACTCATCCTACCTGTGGTCAGAATAATAACAGTGAAAGCAAAACGAAAATCAAACTCATCAATGGAGCCTGGAATGTCAGAACACTCCTCGATCGAGCCAACACCAACAGCATGAGGAGGATTCGCCATTAGGTTGACGCTTGTGAAAAACCTTCCGTCACTTCCGAGAATATCTTTGCACGGGTCATCCTAGACAGACTGGTCACCGTCTCTATCTGAGCGAATTCTCTTCCAAGCACAGTGCAGCTTTGGACATGCCAGAAGCACAGTGAGCATGATATTTATTGTGAGACAACTACCAGAAAGTGTACAGAACATAACATGCCCTTCTACACGGTGTTCATCGACTTGACCAAGGCGTTCAACAAGGTCAACAGAGAAGCTCTCTGGACCATGCTTGAACCAATTGGATGCCCAAAGAAGTTCATCAAAGTGATACGGCTCTTTCACGACGGCATGACTGGTCAAGTCTTCACTAGTGGCAAACCAACTGAGGAGTTTGCAATCAGCTACAGTGTGAAACAGGGCTGCGTCTTGGCACCGGTCCTGTTTTACATCTTTTTGGCCCACATGCTGTTCCACACTGAGCCAGACCTGGAGAAGGGAGTCTTCATCCGTTACCGCACAGATGGCTCCCTCTTTGACCTCCCTCGCCTCACCGCCAAAACCAAGTGCCGCTTCGACCTCATTCAAGAAGCAGTCTTTGCCGATGACTGTGCACTGATCGCCCAATCAGATTCTGACCTACACCTCATGCTGGACCGCTTCTCAGAGGCCTCTAAGCTGTTCGGCCTGAAAATCAGCCTCAGCCAGACCGGAGTGCCTCACCAGCCTGCTCCAAACAATGATTCCCCTTCCCCAACCATCATCATTGATGTTACCCAACTCTCAAACATCTAGAACTTCACGTACTTGGGTAGCATCGTCTCACACGATGATTCCCTCAACAAGGAGATCAACATCTGCATCAGGAAAGCAAGCCAAGCACTCGGAAGGCTCTGCAACAGAGTCCTGAACCAGCCCAACAGACACCTGATGACCAAATTC
Source organism: Acanthaster planci (assembly GCF_054643075.1). Taxonomy (NCBI): domain Eukaryota; kingdom Metazoa; phylum Echinodermata; class Asteroidea; order Valvatida; family Acanthasteridae; genus Acanthaster; species Acanthaster planci. The sequence goes on along the minus strand of NW_028257715.1, from coordinate 34,760 downwards.
AAAGTTTACAATGCCGTCGTTCTCCCCTCGCTCCTCTATGGATGTGAATCACGGACACTATATCGCAGGCACATCAAAAAGCTGGAGAGCTTCTACATGTGTGCTCTCCGCTCCATCCTTGGTATCCAGTGGCACAACCGCTTCACAAACCTCATAGTCCTGGACTGTGCAAATTTTAATAGTATAGAATCAGTGCTAATCAAGGCCCAGCCGAGATGGGTGGGGCACGTCATTCACATGGAGGAGCACTGGATGCCAAGACACCTGCTGTATGGTGAATTAGTTTGTGGCAAACGAAGCAAGGCTGGCCCAAGAAGAGGTTCAAGGGCTGTGTCAAATCTAACCTTCAGATGAGCGACATACACCCTAAGGACCTTGAGTCTCAAACCATCAACAGACCACTATGGCAATCACTTGTGCACAAAGCCAGCTCCAGGTTCGAGGAGGCCCATCAACAACATCTGATTGTAGCAAGGGAAAAATGCCACCAGCGAGACAGCCTGCTGACGACAATGACTGACTTGTGGTGCCCCCACTGTTCGAAACTTTGCGCATCCAGCTTCCGATTGCGCAGACACCCTCGAGTTCATCAAGTTACTATAAAATCATGACGTCGTCTTTGAATCCAAAGGACCATTACCAAATGTACCTGACTTTCGCCCGTTTGTACTCCACACACACTCACAGTTTCATGCTTAATATTTTTTATCAAAATGTGCCTGATATTTTGCGCCTGTTTGTACTCCACATGTGCCCACAATTTAAAAAACCTAAGTATGAAATAATGGGTGCATGTGGAGTATATATGGGTGCAAGTTAGGTACATTTAAGAAAAAGAAATACCAAGTATGAAATTGTGGGCCCTTGTGGAGAACAAACGGGTGCAAGTCAGGTACATTTGAGAAAAAGAAATACTAAGTATAAAATTGTGGGCGCATGTGGAGAACAAACGGGTGCAAGTCAGGTACATTTGAGAAAAGGAAATGCTAAGTATGAAATTGTGGGCCCTTGTGGAGAACTAACGGGTGCAAGTCAGGTACATTTGAGAACAAGAAATAGTAAGTATGAAATTGTGGGCGCATGTGGAGAACAAACGGGTGCAAGTCAGGTACATTTGAGAAAAGGAAATGCTAAGTATGAAATTGTGGGCGCATGTGGAGAACTAACGGGTGCAAGTCAGGTACATTTGAGAAAAAGAAATAGTATGCATGAAATTGTGGGCGCATGTGGAGTCCAAACAGAGCAAGTCAGGTACAGGAGCCTACCTGTATAGTACATGTTTTATTTATGTTACGTCATATGTTTCCTACAGTTGGGGTCAAAGGATTAGGATGGTCGGGACGGTAGGGGGAAAATGAGCTATCCTCCTATCCGTGAATTTTCCCATACAGCCTGCGTCTCAAAAAGCCTCTCCTAATCAAACTCCTGCTTGGCTTCTCGTGCCGACCCTGTTTAAAACTGATGGCAGAGGTGTGAAGGCGGGTTTCTGGTGCCTCAAAACCAGATTGCTCCAGGCGGGTGGGGCACGTAAGCCTTGGAAGGCAGCCCACCTAGGTGAAGTAAAACTCTGTTTCCAAACCCAGGCTGGTGAGGCCTGTTAGCCGCGGCAACCCACCGAAACCATTCGGCAGCGGGAATGGTGGAGTTGTTGATTAATTTCACGATTTGGCTCTAGGCGTCAGTCTACACGCTGACCAGACGGCGAAAGTCACTGCGAGGGCTGAGCCCCTTAAAATGATGGAGGACGTATTTAGGCTCCCTTCCAGCATCCTCTGCAGTAGCACCAGTGCCAGGTCATACTGGCAGCCGCCTTTCCATCTGGGTCCCACTGGGAACGCCAAGAGGGCCTCACGGTAACTGACTTCTGCACTGGCGTCAAACATTTTGCCAAGTCAGCAGAGGAAGTCCCACGGTGACAGTGAGGAAGGCGATGACAGCAGGCTTCATCAGCTGGAAGCTGTTAGCTACACTCCTGCACGTGGGCAGCCCAGACGTGATGGTTCTGTGCTCATCAACCACAAGCAGAGGCGGCGCTCGGTCCTGTCTGTGCGACCAGGCAGCTGTTTTTAGAGATAGCACTGCATGCCTCATTCAGAGGATGCCCCTGGTGGGGTACACAAAGCCTGCTCGTTTTAACCCTTGCCAGACTATCACATCTGGCGGGGCTCCGTTACCGCGATCAAAAGAGTGAACTGCTTCGAAAGTCTTTTCCAGCTGGAATGTGCGGACCTTACTTGACTGTGCTATCAACGAGCAGCTAGAACAGAAAACTGCTATTGTCGACAGAGAGCTAGCAAGATACCATGTTGACCTTGCTGCACTGTCGGAAACCCGGTATTCTGGCCAAGGGTCATTAAAGGAACAAAACTACGCCTTTGACTGGTCTGGAGGAGACTCTAATCAGTGCATGTGGAGTACAGACAGGCGCAAGTCAGGTACAAGAGCCTACCTGTATAGTACATGTTTTATTCATGTTACGTCATATGTTGTATTATTCATGACCATACCCAGCTTGCACCCAGAGAGAGTCTCCCTATCCATAACTTCATAAATATGTATGTATGTGATGCGAAAGGGCTGTAGCTTTGTTGTCGCTGTATTGAAATGAATATATGCAATACACTCATTTCGATTGATGATTGGTGGTTGGGATGAAAGCGCTGGAGTGGTTGTAGCTTCATGATTGCTTGGTAGTGGCATGATCGTAGCACGGTTACAGCAGAACATCTGTTATTGGCATCGCAGCAAATGAAAAATTCAAATTAAAATTTACGCAAGTTCAGGGGCGGTTTTTTAATTTACTGAAATTCTGATACAGGAATTCCATAAATTAAGAAATACTTCATTGTAAAATCAGCTTGTTATTAGAGTTCTAGCTGAGGAATGGATTTCTTTTGTGGTTACTGTTTATCTGTGAAAAAAGTTTCTCGCGCAATCAGGAATTGCTTAAAACCGATCTTGCATCAGAATCAGCAGGAAAAGTATTGTCGTCACTCCAGTCCATTGGACGAGTTTAAAATTCAAAGCTTACACTGGGGAAAAAGTTTTGTAGTATCTAAACACACACAGTGCACTATTGGCCATCTTCAATGAAATAGGGCATTTTTCAGATGTAATCCGACTGAACAACTTCGCAATCCAAAACTAAAAGAAAAAGGCTGTATCATACATACATGTATTCCGATACTTTAAGACGGTCGTCTTGTCAGCCAGGCGCTACATGTACGTGATTTCACTTATTCAATGCGCTGCCATACAGTGTACATGTACATGCACAAAGCTGGAGCAACCGCTCTGCGTGTGGTTAACTGTTGTCAATCACCTCTGCTGTCTGCGGTCACAAGCCCTGCCGAGATGAGGTCTGGGGTCAGGCTTGTCATGCATTGGACCAGCAATGCAAGGTAAAACCTGCAAAGCGTGTATTGAACAGCGTGTCAGGTTCATCACTTATCATGTTACAGTGACAGCTAAAACTCTGACCTGTACTGTACAATTGGTCACTCAAGTAGCATGACTAGAGGCTCAAGATCCCTCAATGTAACTGCTCAGAGCTAGGATTGGTCATTCAAGCCTGGATGGTTAGAGGCTCAAGTTCATCTGGTTTGTGCCTGTGTCCACGAACAGGACATTTCACCCTTTCCATAAAAACAGCATATTAGATGGAGCTATTCAGGCCATTTGAATGGGATACTTACATCAACATATAGGTCAGAACACCTGGACGGTCATTCTTGTGATGGTTTGCCGGTGAAAGGAACTATGGAAGACAAAACAGTGAACTCTGGCGGGAAAAAGAAAAGAAAGGTGAAAATCTGTGATCAGGTGGTTACACCTAAGACAAGTTTGAGTGATGACCGTGGTTAAGTGCTTTGATAGATGTCAGCCAAATGATGGACGGTAGAAAGAAAAGAGGAAAGATTAGAAAACAAAGAATAAGAAAGGAAAGACCGTGCCACTTCTATTTTTGACAGGGATAGGAACAGGATCAACAGTTTCGTGAAGGATGGACTCATTGATAGTGAAGCACAATCCAGCAAATTGTAGAGAACAATGAATTACCCCCCCTCGATGCCTCCAGAGGGGGGAGGGTGTGCACAGAGAACCCATGATGCCTCCAGAAGGGGGAAGGTCCACAGAGAACCCACGATGCCTCCAGAGGGGGGAGGCTGTGCACAGAGAACCCATGATGCCTCCACAGGGGGGAGGGTGTGTACAGAGAACCCACAATACCTCCAGAGGGGGAGGGTGTGCACAGAGAACCCACAATGCCTCCAGAGAGGGAGGGTGTGCACAGAGAACCCACGATGCCTCCACAAGGGGGAGGGTGTGCACAGAGAACCCACAATGCCTCCAGAGGGGGGAGGGTGTGCACAGAGAACCCATGATGCCTCCAGAGGGGGGAGGGTGTGCACAGAGAACCCACGATGCCTCCACAGGGGGGAGGGTGTGCACAGAGAACCCACGATGCCTCCAGAGGGCGGAGGGTGTGCACAGAGAACCCACGGTGCCTCCACAGGGGGGAGGGTGTGCACAGAGATTGAGAGAACCCATGATGCCTCCAGAGGGGGGAGGGTGTGCACAGAGAACCCACGATGCCTCCAGAGGGGGGAGGGTGTGCACAGAGACCCGACGAAGCCTCCAGAGGGGGGAGGGTGTGCACAGAGAACCTACAATGCCTTCAGAGAGGGGAGGGTGTGCACAGAGAACCCACGATGCCTCCAGAGGGGGGGAGGGTGTGCACAGAGAACCCACGATGCCTCCAGAGGGGGGAGGGGTGTGCACAGAGAACCCATGATGCCTCCAGAGGGCGGAGGGTGTGCAGCGAACCCACGATGCCTCCAAAGGGGGGGAGGGTGTGCACAGAGAACCCATGATGCCTCAAAATGGGGGAGGGTGTGCACAGAGAACCCACGATGCCTCCACAGGGGGGAGGGTGTGCACAGAGAACCCATGATGCCTCCAGAGGGCGGAGGGTGCGCAGAGAACCCACGATGCCTCCATAGGGCGGAGGGTGTGCACAGAGAACCCACGCTGCCTCCACAGGGGGGAGGGTGTGCACAGAGAACCCACAATGCCTCCAGAGGGCGGAGGGTGCGCAGAGAACCCACGATGCCTCCACAGGGGGGAGGGTGTGCACAGAGAACCCATGATGCCTCCATAGGGCGGAGGGTGTGCACAGAGAACCCACGATGCCTCCAGAGGGAGGAGGGTGTGCACAGAGAACCCACGATGCCTCCAGAAGGGGGAGGGTGTGCACAGAGAACCCACGATGCCTTCCAGTGTTGTAGTCGAGACCTTTATGTACGAGACCGAGACCAAGGCATTCGAGACCGAGACCAAGACCGAGACCAGCTCTTTCAAGACCGAGACTTTTGCAGTTTGAGACCGAGACCAAGATGACCGAGACCGAGACCTTGCACAACATATACAATATATAGGCCTACATGTAGTTCATTAATGGTAAACGTGGTGGACAATTGGCATTAAACAGCAAAATTAAGTGCAGATTTTACATGTAAAGCACACAACATATTCCATATTCCATGAAAGAGTTTTATTTGAACTCTGGGAAAAAACAGCACACAGTTATTTTGACCATGAAGGCATGGACTGCCGATGCTACAGAATTTTGTATAGAGTATACGGCATAATTGTATATTAAACATGTACATGTACAGAGTTTTTGTGTTCCATATGTATAGAAAAATTAACGTGGGTGGGCCATGTCCAAATGTTTAAAAAGGCAAAACGTGGGGTCTGAGTTGCTTGGACTATGCCAAAAGGTGTGCATGAGTTCAGTTTATGAGTTATACTCTGTAATGATCAATGGACACGTTAGTAGGGTCACACAACATCGTGGGCAGTTCCCCATTAAAAGTACATGTACATGTAGCCTACATAAAAATCAGGATTTTACCAATCCAAGTTTCCTCACTGATGTGTAAACATTCTACCGTAAGAATACTTTCCTGACACTTTGTTTGGAACAAGAGTGAAGAAAGACAAAAGACGACCACAATTTAAGTTTCTAACAAAGAATTGTACTATCCAAATGGTACCTGACTCATCAACTGTGTAAAAGGGTCATTAAGATGAATGCACTCTCCTCTATTTGTACAATTGGCATGAGAACGAGTTCTGTCGGCCGGCCACGTGTTATGTGCTATGCGTGGCGTGCGTGCAGCCCGGCGTGTCATGTGCATAGTACAGTGTGTACATGTACATGTATGCATTGCATACACACAACTGACGTATGTGTACCAGTGAAATGAAAGAGGTACTGCATGCAGGGGTACCAGTGCTCCGGGCGGAGAATATGCATTAGTCTCCATTCCAGCTTTGATTTCATTCTTTATCGTGAATACCATGTCGTACATGTTCCAAGCATACATGCGGCATTGCGTGCAGTTCGGAACTAGACTCATTCGGAGGTAAACTTGCGCTGCAAGCAGCACTGCTGTATACATACAGTATGTGTGCTGTATGTACCGTACGATCCGCGTACGTGATTTTGCCGCGGCTGAGCGTGAATTGTTGTCGCATATTTTCTGCAATTCTGTCATGGTCTCGGCAGGTCTCGGGTGGGAGACCCGAGACCTCGGCATCTAAGACCGAGACCAAGACTGAGACCAACCCTCCCGAGACCGAGACTCTTGTAGGCCGAGACCAAGACCGAGACCTCCAACACTGATGCCTTCAGAGGGCGGAGGGTGTGCACAGAGAACCAACGATGCCTCCAGAATGGAGAGGGTGTGCACAGAGAACCCATGATGCCTCCAGAATGGAGAGGGTGTGCACAGAGAACCCATGATGCCTCCAGAATGGAGAGGGTGTGCACAGAGAACCCATGATGCCTCCAGAATGGAGAGGGTGTGCACAGAGAACCCATGATGCCTCCACAGGATGTGTGCAATCAGGCAAGGAAGTCAAAGATCTATAAAAAAGCTAAATGCAAGACAGTCCACAGGTCATCTTATAAGTCCTTTAAAGCACACGATTTCAGAGACTGATGTTGCGCACATTTCATGAAGTCCGTAAGCAGGTAAGCACGGCAAATATGCACAAGTGCCCACAGTCACTCTCTTGCATGTGTTTTCTACATGAAACACAAACATGCACAGGTTCAGTGTGTGTACACAGATGGTTGCCAGCACAAAGTGACCCACGGTCTTTTGTGCAGTCCTCTTCACTGCATTTGATTTACTGCACAGTTATATGCACGAAACAGTAATGCACAGTTGTTGGGCAGCACAAAAGTGCAATCTGATATTCCTGTGAGGGACACTTGGTGCAGTGCACAACACGACACAGCTTTGCTGTGCTTGATGTGTTTACCAAGTGACCCAAAGGGTGACTTCCGCATAAGAGGGTTAAAGAATACACAATTTCAGAGACTGATGTTGCACACATTTCATGGAGTCCATAAGCAGTAAGCACCGCAAATGGCACACTTACTGTTTCTCTGATGGAAAATTTGCTCAACTCAGTGACATAACAATGAAAAACTGTGTGCGTATTACCATTTAAAAGGTTAGCAAACTTTTCTACTGTAGTAAGTACATGTACAACTTTAAAGCAGCTCCATAGGCCTTTTAACAAGGCTGCCATGTCTGTCTCGTTCCCTTTTGGCCCACTGGCAGTAATGTAACTTTACATATTGATAAAAGAGAACAGCCTATTTTTTTCCTTCCAGCCTCAAGTTGGTAACATTGTTTTAAATGGTAGAAAAGTGAACTGGCTGCCATGTGAGAGAGGTCTATGAATTGAGAACCCACAATACCTTCAGAGGGGGAGGGTGTGCACAGAGAACCCACGATGCCTCCAGAGGGCAGAGGGTGTGCACAGAGAACCCACGATGCCTCCAGAGGGGGAGGGTGTGCACAGAGAACCCACAATGTCTCCAGAGGGGGGAGGGTGTGCACAGAGAAATCACGATGCCTCCACAGGGGGAGGGTGTGCACAGAGAACCCACAATGCCTTCAGAGGGGGAAGGTGTGCACAGAGATCCCACAATGCCTCCAGAGGGGGAGGGTGTGCACAGAGAACCCACAATGCCTCCAAAGGGGGGAGGGTGTGCACAGAGAACCCATGATGCCTCCAGAGGGGGAAGGGTGTGCACAGAGAACCCACAATGCCTCCAGAGGGGGGAGGGTGTGCACAGAGAACCCACAATGCCTCCAGAGGGGGAGGGTGTGCACAGAGAAACCACAATGCCTCAACAAGGAAGTGTGCAATCAGGCAAGGAAGCCAAAGATTTATAAAAAAAGTTCAATGCAAGACCGTCCACAGGTCAGCTTATAAGTCCTTTAAACCATAAAATTTCAGAGACTGATGTTGCGCACTTTTCATGGAGTCCATAAGCAGTAAGCACGGCAAATGGCACACTTACTGTTTTTCTGATGAAAAATTTTTTCAACTCTTCAGTGACATAACAATGAAGAACTGTGTGAGTGTATTACCATTAGAAAGGTTAGTAAACTTTAATTTCTACTCTAGTGAATTTAAGTACAACTTTAAAGCAGCTCTATAGGCCTTTTGACAAGGCTGCCATATCTGTCTTGTTCCCTTTTGGCCCACTGGAAATAATGTAACTTGACATATTGATAAAAGGGAACAGACCAGCTTTTCCTTTCAGCCTCAATTTGGTTACATTTTTTTAAATGGTAGAAAAGTAAACTGACTGCCCTGTGAGAGAGGTCTATGAAGCAAGGCCCCAGTTTTTAGCAGTAGAGTGCTTTCAAGTACATGTACACTTTACTTTAACAAGACAAAATAAACGGCAGGGGTCAGTGCGACAGTGAACACTTGACAACTTAAACATGATTAGCGGGGGGTGGAGGGGCAGGTGTGCACAGACAGCCAGTGAACATGGGACAATATGACGGTCTAACCATGAACCATGCTGGAAAGCTGAACATGATTAGGGGGGGAAGGTGTGCACAGACAGCCAGTGAACATGGGACAATATGACGGTCTAACCATGAACCATGCTGGAAAGCTGAACATGATTAGGGGGGGAAGGTGTGCACAGAGAGCCAGTGAACATGGGACAATATGACGGTCTAACCATGAACCATGCTGGAAAGCTGAACATGATTAGGGGGGAAAGTGAGCAGACCTGCCACCTTTAGAATCGCAAAAGTGTATTTGAAGATTTCAAAATGTTAATTTTTCAATAAATATGTGTATTTTGTCAAACAAACAGGACAGACAAGCTTACAAGTACCTTTGTGGGACTACATATTATTTGAACCTTAAGACTAACTCCTGCGGGGTTAAATGGACCTTATAATTTCCTGGTGTTGCTCACAGCAGTTGCTTTCTTGCATTTACGCAACAGTTCATTTTGGTGTGCACGTTGCCGCCATGGCCTGGCTGTGGCTTGGGTGTATATTTTGTTTGTGAGAGAGTCTGACAGGACTGCAGTGCTTAGGCTGGATCTTGAGTTGGTCGCATTTTTGCGCACTAGGCTGAAAATTCTTTCGTCTTCAGCATTGCTGTGGGAGATGGACAGTATTGTGAGAGCCAGCTTTGACAGGTGTTGATACTTGAGTTGGATGGTTGCTTTGCCCTTTTTGATATGGGAAGTATCAAGTCAACTTTCATCTGCTCTTTTCTCCAACAATGAGTCAAGTTCCCCATCAACCTGGTAGTTTGCAAACTCTATCTCCAACTGGTCAAGTTTGTCCCCTATGATATGAAATCTCTTCACAAAATACAGCAAAAGCGGAAGAGAAGCCTACTGCAAGTTGTTTGTTGACATTTGCCACCTCTGCATGTTTCAACATCTCATCATTCAAAGGGATTGTTCTGTTGACGTATTCATAGACGGTCGTGAAATACTTTCTGACAGACCTGTAGAACTCCTCCAGTTGACTTGATGTGAACTGGCGACTACTAATGAAGCCTCTAATTTCCTGACCTAGGACTAGGTCTGCATTTGCTTTTTGGTTGTTTGGATCCTTGTACTGGCATTCCCTCAGGTCTGATAAAGGTTTGAGGATGACTGGTCTCACAAATCTCAGCATAACATCTTTGAGAAAACCATTCAGTTTCTCATGAAGCACTTGTATCATTGGTTCATCTCTCTGAAGTTCTAAATTCAGACGGGTGAAGAGTGGTAATATTTGTTTTAAAAACAAACAATAAAGTTTATTGCAGTCAACCAGAAGTGTTGCATGAATGTTTGCAACTTTTGTGGTTGCACTCTTGTCAGACTTTGGCATTGAGGCTGCATTACCAGTTGGTTTGGTAGTGGTTGATGTGGTGCTTTGCTTTGCTGTTCTCTTGAGGGGAGCTGCTTTCTTTCCTAGGACTGCAGCTGTACTCCCGGCCACGGGACTTGATGTAGGTTTCTTCTTGGGGATTGTGTAGGCATCGATTGCCCTGGCAAAATCACTGCTGCTGCTCTGTGAAGTGTGAACTCCAGAGCTCTTTCCAGCACATGATGCTGTTGTAACGCTTGCACTCTCTTTGGTTTGCTTTGATTTCTGTTTCTTTGGTTGATTTGAATCGTCCTCATTCTTTCTTTTCACTGACCCATGACCAGCTTCCTGCTTGAATTATTCTAGCAATGCAGGCCACTGTTCGACCAGTCACCGGTGCACACATTTTAATATCTTGTGATTTGCTGTGCCACACACAGGTTCTGCACTCCTTTCAATTCTTTGTGGCGCTTGGACGACTTCTCCAAATAAAAGTAGATGGAGATCAGTACATCAACTGCAGTGAAAGGCAAAATGGAAACTCCTTTTTCTGCTGCCAAGTGAAGACTGTGGCAGGGGTATCCAAGAACCAATCTATCTGGATTCTCCTTCCTCACAAATGCTGCTACACCTGCATGAATGCCCATCATCACAGACGTGTTGTCTGCGGAGAAGCAAGTGCAATTCTTCCATGGCATCTGCTTTTCTTGCAAGGTTTTGTTGAGTGGTTAAAAGATGTTTTCCCCTGTTGACCTTTCTTCAGTAGAGCGATCTCCAGTAACACACCCATAACTTTGTTCACTGTTTCATCAAAGTAGCAAACAACGACTGGATATAGCTGTTCTTCAGCACCCCTATCAAAGCTATCATCCGTTGACAAGGAGAAAGGCATTTGTCTCAGTTTCTGTGTGATATCATCTGGGGAAAAAATAAAAGATACAGGAAAATGCAATAAGCTTTTAGCAATATTTTCAATGAGTTCAACTGGCAAAATGTGACCTCAGTGGTATTTACTGAAACTCATTTTGATTAACTGAGCGCAGAAATGACAACACACAAAAGCACAAGGTTTGAGGATCAAAAATTAAAAAAAAATAAAGTAACACAGCTACACCTCAAATGGGGATATGTAAGAAAAATCTCACAAGACAGTAAGTTAAAAAGTGCAAACAGATTATGATGCCTAAGCAGGGGCATGTCGTAACTGCAAGAGGTCATTTAATTAGACACAGAAATGACACAATCCCATCTTCATATGCATGTCTTGGATTCCAATTGGCACTTCAGATTGATTCATGCTTTTACATGATTTACAAACCAATCAACATTTTGAAAATACATCCATTATGTATTTATGCATCAATTTTAATTGAGTGACTGAAATAGAAATGTTGGCCCCCCAAAAGGCCTAGGCTACAGCTACATCATCAATCCTGCATCATCATTGCATGGCACTGAATTAAAATTCACACAAAAAATCACAAACAACTTGCATGCATGGCAAGTAAACCCTACAAAAATAATTGGGTTGGCGTAACCTGACCTACCCTAAAAATATCGCCAACCCTAGTGTTTTTATGGCTTTTTCTAAAAAAAGTTCTGTAATCGCCCGACGCTAAAAATTTTTGCCAACCCTAAAATTTGTTGGCTTTTGTTTTTATATTTATGTGTTTATGTGTACTAAAAGTGACTGCATTGCAATAGATTGGACATAAAAAAATGTGAAAAAAAATTTAGCAACCGATGCACCCTATTTGTCAGTGACAACCCAACAATTTTTAGGCCTAATTTTCCACAAAATCCACTGATAATTCCAAATGCTGAAGAAAATAACAGTTATGTGAGCTACTCACCTTTAGTCTGTTCACCTTGGGGTCGTGCAATAGCGGTAGTTTTTGTCCTACTATAAGCAAACTGGGATGCAATTTTGCTGTCTGGAAACATCGTCATCACTATGTCTGTGAAATCATCCGACGACGCCAATGGCAGATTGTGCCAAACTACATAGTCTGTTGAAAGGGTCTCGGCTCTGACGGTGCTTAAATCTTCAGAAGAGATGAACTTCCCAATGCTGTGGTTCGCATTCTTTGTTTCAGCATGGTTTCAGCGATGTCACGGTGTTTACTGCTTTTGATGTGGCGAGATACATCACAACTCCATTATGCGCGATACTGAAGTCAGAACTACACAAAGTGCAGTGAGCGTAATGTTTACCTCTCTGGGAAGTTAATACGAATTCAAATTTCTCTGTATATTCCCTTTTGAAAAATTGCAGGGACATGTGTACATCGCGCACACCACTCACAAAGGCTCTACTTTACAAGTTCGCAATATCGACTCACGTGACATGTGACTTAGTCTTGCTTGCAGCCACTTTAGCTATTTTAGCTTAGATTTCACACAGGATCTCTTGTTTTCTGTCCATGTCAAAATTATCAAAATCAGTATTTTATCGTGATAAAAACATATGGTCGTATTTTCATAAAATTTTTGTACAAAATACGCCAAAATTGCACTAGTTGGCAGGTATGGCAGAGCGCTAGTAAATGTGGGTCAATATGAGGGTCTAACAACGAACCATGCTGGAAAGCTGAACATGATTAAGGGGGAAGGTGTGCACTGAGAGCCAGTGAACGGGGGTCAACATGAGGGTCCTACCAGGGACCATGCTGGAAAGCTAAACATGATTAGGGGGGAAGGTGTGCTCAGAGAGCCCGTGAACGGGGGACAACATGAGGGTCTTACCACGGACTGTGCTGGAAAGCTGATCCATTTCACCCCAAACGCTGAGTATTCATTTTTCACAGAATGCTAAATTTTTCTTTTTGCGATCTCGATGTAGATTTCCTGCCTCTAACTTCTTCCATGTCTAGTAAAAGTGCCAATTCTCACCCTATCTACGTGCAACTTCAATGGAGAGATTGGAGAAAACTGAAAACATCCCCAGAATAATCAACAGAGGTTTTAAGTGCCCCACTGCGGCGTAGGACACTTCCATTGTTACTCGTACAGAGAACAATAAAGTTGTGCATTCACAGTGCCACCGCACTGAATGGTCCATTGTCTTAGTAATTGTATTGATGGCTTCAGAGAACAACAAGGTCATGTTCTCGTACAAGCCACAGTGCTGTTTGCTACATTTAGTAGTATTTTGTAGCTTTCAGTAATAGGGTTAAGGCATCCCTTTCAAACACCCATTTCTTGTGTTTTATATCAACTTTCATAGGTACAAAAAACACAATAATGGTACACTCGGGTTTCTTTACATTTTGAAAGAGATCATTTGAAAAATCCTGAAATCAGGAAAGAATCATGTCAAATCTCACCCCTGAGCCTTGCAGTGTGCTGTGCAATGCTTTGTGATTCCAACAGGTGCTATATGGAGTCAGCACCAGAAAATTCACTAGTACTGCAGGCAGAGAAGTAGACGAGTCAGGATACTCACTCATGCCACTCTACAGTCAGGCATTAATGCTGTGGATGTAATAAGAAATTCAAGGCTCAAGATACAATTGAAAGCCTATTAGTACAATGTACGTATCGGCTGCACCATGAAGTGGCATATATACATGTACGACAGTTTTGGTGCACCACAAAGTAATGCGTCGTCTCAACTTTGTTCACACAATACATCAGTTCATGATGCAAAGGACACCATGCTTGTAACAAGGTTGTTGGGACTTTACAGATGACCTTGTTGTAACAGAGACCTTGTATTATTGGCAAACAGAGAAAGCAAAGATGAAGGGAAACCTAACACTTTCCTTGCTATATTAATTTAAAGCAAGATATGTTGGATTTTAAAAATCAATGTTTGACAACATGTACATCCAACTGAGTTCAATTTGACTCAGTGACTCTGAATTGAAAGGTTGATGTTGCTGTGTTGCACCATAGAAAACATTTTGAAGTGTTGTTTGCCTTTTCCGATGAATGTACCATTCAATGGTGGTTGGCCAAGAGCCATGTACTCTGAAAAAAACATCAAGAGCAAACTGGAAGAGAAATTGTCAACCTTAGAGTAGTGGAAGAGGATCCAGCGAGGACAGTTGGTACCAGACACATCAAGGAGGAATCTCCAGCTCTATGTGTACAGGTTTGTCTCAATCAAAGGATGGTGACGGCACGCATCCTGTAGTTGGCTTTGGGGATGGGGTCTCACTGTTGAACAAATGACAGATACTAAACGGTCAAGGGCTGGTGGAGAAAGGACCCAAGGGTGAAGTGCACTAATCCAAGCCACATTGGAAACAGTGCAAATTTAATCCTAAAAGAGTAATCAACATTTCTTCCCGATGTCGCCGCAGTGCATTGATTCAGGGGCTGAGCCTAAATGAGTTTTTAGAGTTACACTTTGCAGTCATTTTTTAACCAATTTTTGGAAAAAACCATACCATTCTTGCACAGCACTGATGTATTTTACACTGGGGTATTCAATGCACAGGGCCAGACTGAGTATGCATACAGCTTTGTATTTCCAATGACAGGTAATGACAAAACTACAGGTATATGTCTGACTGACTTCAAATTTCACATTTCTGATGAGAGTTTTTACATGCCTACCAAGGTTAATAAAAGAAAATCCAGAATGGCACAGCCAAGTTCTTGGGGAGGGGGAAATCCGGCTGTGAGATGGGCTGAAATAACCTGGCACTTTGAGGAACCTTAACAAAGTTCAGCACTTGATAACATTCCAATTGACATTACTGGAGTTTCTCAAACAAAAATAAATTTTTGTCTTGACCCTAGTCTTTCCGTTACTTTTCAATGTTGGTAGGTTAAGCGATTACAACAAATACGTTTTCAATCCTTCACACAAAATAAACTCACCTTCTCCCCCCGGCTCAAAACGTGAAAGTTCCTAAACCTAGTCACCACCATTTTTAAATGGCTTCCCTCCACTTTCTTGGGCATTGACATGATTGAGGTCTTTTCCATCAAACGGAAGCATGCAAACCCAGGGAGTAAATCCTGACCTAAATGTACACTTCCACCACAGTCCGTCCATTTTTTGGCCAAACTATCTCGTGTTTCAGGTTCAGGATTTTGCTTCCCTCTATTTTCTTGTTCACTGTGGACCATTTTTCATCTGCAATCTTATCAACTCTTCCCCTGGATGGAAGCTCCCAAACCTGGCCTAAATTTCCATACCCCCTCCATTTTTTTGCCAAACAATCTCATTTTTCAAAAGAAACAGAGGGGCAACAGCGTTTATACTGATGAGCTCAGCAGAATTCGTCACTTTAATTAGCGCACTGCAACCTTAAGATAGATTTAAGGGATCCATACTGAACCCACGTGAATTCCACAGATGGGGCTCTCTTGATGTTACATTTCTTTGGAGTTGACAGTACGGCAGATGAGAGGGGCACGCTGTTTCAGGTTCAGCAGGATTTTAGCCACAGGGACAGCTACAGAAATGTTCATGGAAAAATTTCAACCACGGATTTGAAAGACCTGGTAGAGTTTACAATGCATGCACATGGAACACTGTTGGCGGTGGTCATAAGATATAAAGCAAAGCAAATGACGCACCTGTAGATTTTCCTTCCTCAGATTAACCATCAGAACAGAAAGAAAAAGGACTTGACAATTCTGGCCCAAGATGTGGTGGAGTTCGTTAGGCTCAACATTCCAACTGAAGGAGTGGTCAGTGCCTGCAGCCAAGAAGAAGAAACTGAGTTCAGGGATAAACTGCTGTGATGTATCAGTGATGCCACAGACATGACAGAGGATGATGGTTGCCTATACTCTTATGATAGTTCAGGGAAGATCAAGATAAGATTCTCAAACTTGGAGTGCCTTTGGTTTTACTATGGTAGGATCAATTGATACAACATCAGATGACAACTGGTAAAGCTCTCCACAGTATGACACTGAGTATATCCTAGTTACTG
This sequence comes from Acanthaster planci, assembly GCF_054643075.1. NCBI lineage: Eukaryota > Metazoa > Echinodermata > Asteroidea > Valvatida > Acanthasteridae > Acanthaster > Acanthaster planci. Next base: position 18,658 of record NW_028257715.1, on the reverse strand, counting down.
TATTAGCCACAAGAAGACTGGTCACAGACAAGATGTGATCCGGTGTGAGTTTACAAGGTCAGTGTCCTGAGTAGGAGTGGTATCATTCAGGATGCATCAGGGGGAGTTAGGAGCCAATCCAACTACCCATTGCTGTAATGAATGAGACTTTTACAGACAAAAGCCCCTGTTCAGAACAGGGTCCATAATACATAACGGTGTTACCTGACCAAGAAATGTTGATGTGAGCTTTTGTCCTGAAATAGAATACATGTACATGTATGTATACTTCAATAATACAAATTTGTGCAGTAAATATAATGACCTTTTAAATTAGATCTTTTCCCACTGGAAAGAAATTGAAAAAGAAAATAAAATTAAATTCAAACAAATCCACAATATTAATCCCTCTGCTTCACCACAAAAGCCAGCTCAATTGATCTTTTTTTTTTTTCTCATGTGCCAACGACCCACATTCATGACGCTAGAGATGTTATGTGACTCGGGTAATACCATAACACATGTATTTTCAGCCCCATTTCCAACAGAGGCTATTCTCTGTAAAAGTCTCGGATTGGGTGCTCTCTTATCAACATTTTGGTGGAGTTTGCCCTCTTCAGTAAACCCTAAGAGGGGTCAAGAGAGGGCCAAACATTCCCAACAGTGCTGGCCCCTTTTGTGGTAATGACACTTCACTCGTTTACAAATGATTTTATCCTCAGGCAAACTTGAATTCTCAGTTCTGATTGGTCGTTCCATGGCAACAAACAGTGTGATACATGTATAACTGTATTGCACAGTTCATATCAAACCCAGCGTAATGCACTGTTCTAACTCAATCCATTGCGCTATTTTTAGGCTAAGCAATCACACATCTGCATCAGAAGTGGCGTGTTTCCCTCATGCTGATCATCACAGGTGTTTACATGTAAATGCACGTACAATACTAACAATTTCCTTTCCTAGTGAGAGCCCAGTTCTTATTCTTTTATTATTGAAATAAGTTAAACCAGAAATAAATCCCATGCTCCCTAGATAAAATCACAGAATTGTGGTACATCGGTGTTCCTATTTTTCCTGTGTGCCGTATGATATCTTTTGTCTTCTTTCTTTATGTAAAGCGCTCATACACATAGGTCCCTTTTCTTTACTGCACGTCAAGTTTGCTTTAAAGATAAATTCGTTATCAAGCTTGTGCCCGTGGAACAAGGAATGTAGTGCGCCTGTGTCCCGTATACCACTCGGCCTTTGGCCTCATGACATATGTTTAAGCCATCAGAAATATAGTGGAGAGCACACTATTAGACTGTTAACATTTCAAATCATAGAAATATGAACAAAGAGCTGTTCCCCCGAGATACCGGTATGAAGGTATTTCTTATACTACAAAACAAACTTGGACGAGTTCAAGAATCTATACACGTGTGCTTGATGTAAATGTATGGCTGAAAGCTAAAAGTTAAGGTGGGTGCACCTAGGACAAGTTTCAGTGATAACAATGTAGTTAGACAAATGTCGCCCCAAATAATGGCTGGTAGAGGCCTCTGTACAAAATCCCAGACGTACATGTAACTTCCCGTCCTTGGATAAGTCTTCCACAGCCTTCAAATGGAAAGAAAGGATCCTGTTGTGACTACAGTGTACTTTGATCAGCGATAGTTATGTGATCAACAGATTCTGTTCAAATTGATCAATCAATCACACAGATCAATCAATTAATCAATCACCCCTCCCCCACAATGTCTTTATACTAACAACAGGGAGAGGGAAATCTGACAAATTAAACCCATCCCCCCCAAAAAAAACCTTCAAGACAGTCTCAGGCAGGGGTGAGATTAGAGAAAAATGCAATAGCTAGAAGAAGATCACCAGAAAGTTTGAAGGCTCCACAGGAACAAAGAGTTTATAGCGTACAGGTATCATTTGAGTTTAAGGTACCTCTTGAAATACCCATTTCTTGTTATTAAAATTAATTGACACACACCTTATTGGTTATCTCAGCACTTTCCAAAATTTAAAATCCACATGAAAAAAGATAAAAATCTTAAATCATGAAAAATCCTGACAAATGTCATCTCTGTACAGGTGATCTTCTTCCAAATCCCCATTTTTCCTGATAATGGCTAAAGTTTACAACCTTCCTAGTCACATGATTTTTACGTTGACAAAGGTTCTGCATATGTAGTTCATGGAGACAGTGAGCACAGAAAAAGGCACGCTTACTGTTCCTTAGATGGCAAATTTCCTTGTCCTTTACAGTAATAATGGAGATCTCCATGCATGTGCAACCTTCACAGTGTTCTCCTCGGGCTGTTTTAGCAGGGCGGGCTGCCCTGCCGAAATTTTGGGCCGCCCCGCTAAAATTTTGCCGCCCTGCTGAAATTTGTGCCACCCTGCTAATTTTTTGAGTAGTGTATGTTTCCCCGAATATCTCCTTTCTCAAGATTTTAATGAAAAAGAGGTTAACCGCAGTTTGTGGATCGAGTTTGAGTTTGCCGACAACGCTTATGATGTACTGACAATGGTGATCGTTGGCTGCCTACCGTTATGCATAGTCAACCTTGTGTCCCAAATGGCACACTGTTGGCAATGATCATAAAATATGTAACTAAGTAAAGCAAATGGCACACTGTTGGGGATGATCATAAAATATGTAACTAAGTAAAGCAAATGGCACACTGTTGGCGATGATCATAAAATATGTAACTAAGTAAAGCAAATGGCAAACTGTTGGCGATGATCATAAAATATGGAACTAAGTAAAATAAATGACGCACCTGTAGATTTTCCTTCCTAATACAAGTCCTCAGAACAGGAAAAAAACGGCTTGAGAATTCTGGCCCAAGATGTGGTGGAGTCCATTTGGCTCAACATTGCAACTGAAGGAGTGGTCAGTGCCTGCATCCAATAAGAAAACTGAGTTCAGGGATGATAAACTGCTGGGAGGTATCGGCGATGCCACAGAGGATGGTGGTTGCCGATACTTTCAAGATCAAGATAAGATTTGCAACCTTGGAGTAGGGCTGGTTTCACATTGGTATAGTCAATTGACAAAATGCCAGATGACAACTGGTAAAACACTCTTAGTGTCAAACTGCTATATCCTAGCTTAGGCACATGAGGACCGGTCACAGACAGGATGTGATCTTGTGTGAGTTTACAAGGTCAGTATCCTGAGTGGGGTGTATCATCCAAGATACTTAAGTTTAGGGGGAGCTGTGGACTATATTCTCAGTAAAAACCAATCCCATGGCCCATTGCAGTAATCCAAGAGGCTTTTAACCAGGTTAACAGCCGCCAAAATACATGTACATTACATGTACCTGTTCAAAAACAGGTTGACATGATCTTTAAATTATACTTCAATGATACAAATTGGTGCAATAAATATATGAACAGGTAAAGCATGTGGTAAGAATTTCAGGGAAGATCAATGGTGACCATGCATTCCCTGGTGCATGACACTGCCAAATTCTCACTGCATTCCACTGTGCTTCAGTCCAATATTATGCATACCAGTCGTCTAGTAGCCACACCCTTGGTTACATTCCATAAAAGGTCAATGAGGTCATCAAGTGGCCAACAAACAATTTTTGATTGGAAGCCGCGTTCCACAACCGGTACTACTTGACTCAAAGCTAAGTCGACAGAAACTGCACTGACAAGCCGGTCGTCGTACACACACGTGCATACACACAGTCAAGCCATGCGCGGTGCTTACTGAGAGTAGTGCGTACATGATGTATGTATTTGAATGTATCAAGGAATTTAATCGTTCAAGTTGTAGGGCTGAGGTGGCTATGCCTAGGTACCTAGCTATGCACAAAGGTACATGTATGACTTTTTACTGCTACGTTATGATTTGGGTTTTGAAAAGTATGTTTGATAGCCTTTTTGTGACAATCATTTTTCGATGGGGGTGTTTTGGAGCACGTGGGCAGTGGACACAAATCTAAACCTTTCATTTTCATGTTCTATACCTCAGGTAATACCAACATATATTTTGGACCTGTTTCCAACAGGGGATATTCTCAGTAAATGCCTCAGATCACGGGCTTCCTCATCAATAATGGCTGCTCCCTGGAGCCATGCTAACTGGAATTCCTATCCACCCTGCGTAGTGGCACCTTTGGTGGAAATAGCACCTCAATCATTGTTTACAAATGATAAATCCTCATTACCCATTTGGGTTATTGATTAATTGAGTCGCTACCAACAAGACTGGGTTTGATTGGACACTGCCCATGAAAACAGGTTTTTCCAGCTGATGAGGGGGTGTTTCAGATGGATATTCATAATGCTGGGCCTCCCAAGTGAGACACGTCGAGGGGTAAAGATGCAAAAGGTACATGTACTGTGACTACATCTCAGGACATGCATAAGTGAGCGAGGGCGCTGTTTATTTGGCAAATCGTTTTCTGAAATCAGAAATCGTGATTAAAATTTGTCTTTTTCTGCGGGCTCTAGCTCCTCTGATTAATTTCTAATTTCAGAATTTTCAAAATTTCAAGTGAAGCCAGCATTTAATTTATTGAAATAAGGCACAAATAAGAACAAACATTTTATGGAAATGTGAACTTTAAGTTTTCAGTCAAAATCCACACTCACTTTTGTGTGTACACAAAAAAATCACAGCTTCCTCTGCATTACACTTGTACATAAATAAAACATCTCAAACTATCCCTGCTTCAAACCAAGTTTTCTTTGCCTTGAAGAGTCCGATAGAATCCAAATTTACCTGTACATGTATATATCCAAAGATATCTAATGACATCTTCTCCAACCTCGCTCCTAAAAGAAAATAGCAAACATAGTTGAAAGGTTTATAAGCCTCGACCCCTGTAAAGCAGACCTACAGGACCAAGCCCTACATTTATGCACACTGTAGACCACACCCATGGTCGCTATGCGCTAATGACAGCCATAATGCCAGTCAGCTTGGTAGCTGGGGCAGGCAGTACCGGTATGGCGCCTCCTGCAGTTTTTATGGACAAAAGGTTTAGAAATGAAAACAACACAACGGCCTACAGGCCCAGAATCAAGATGTAATAGGCCTACATGTTTATGTACCCACCAGAACTGTGGGGTTCATCATCCAGCCATGGAGGTAGGACAAGACCTCCATGATCCAGCACACAGTCTCCCGTTCGTAGGAGCGCGGCGGACGGGACGAACATTTCAGGCAGCATAAATAATCTTACGAGTTACAGCCTCGCTAAATCACCAAATAACTTGAGATATCCGTGTATCTTCTCAGTAATTACATGATAATAAAATTCCACTTTCCTTTTCAATTCTAAAAAAAACATTAAAAACCGTGGATTATTGTAGCCATGGCCTGACATGTGCCTCAGCTCAGATCATCAGTGCATCTCGCGTGATGCGCGAACTGTCGACACGTCACATGCGCAGCACGCGCGCAGCTCGCAGCTAGCCATTCAAGTACTTAATGATAGCGCCCTCAAGGAAGGTTTCGTTCAACGGAAAAATCCTTTGGTGCATCGAAAAGGGGTTCTTTTTTCAAGCCCGTTTAGACTGTTGTGTATTTATTTTAATTTCCGTTCAGATAGATGCTTTTAAAAATATTATTGATATATCAAGGTTATAGGTTAGATTCTAGCGTCTTTTATATTTCAATTAAGCACCAAAGTCTGAACTGCTTTTTTTTTTTCAAAATAAAACCTTTACATGGGCTGTAGGTGGTGCCCATCGTTAAAATGTGTGGCCTACATTTGGCTCTCTGGGAACTTTCACAACATCAATAGAATAAGCAGGGAGAAAGGAATAACATGAATTATTACCTATTTCACCATGTTGACATTTATTGATGTGGCACAGAAATAAAAAAGACATCTCCACACTGCATTAAAACCCTGGGGCGAGGTAAATATTTTTTTACACGGTCTCGGGAGCGGCCTCGCCAGGTGAGTCCATATCATTTCTCAGGGTTACAGAGACCTGAGTCCATCTTAAAAGTTATATAAATGCTTCAGTGATTGTCCCCTAGCCTCGACAGCTCTTAAAAACCACCAAAAGTACATCTCAGTACTGTGTGGGGGGCGTAATCCCAAGCTATCCCGATTTGAGGGGGGGGGCTTGCCACACGTCGGCCAAGCCGTACCACCACCACAACCCCCCCCAAATAACACTTCAAAGATAGCCGAAAGAGGCCTCTGACAAGTTCCAGACAGCTGTCACTGATAAGAAACATTCCACTGTCTGCCCCAGGCACCGTTTTGTAAATAATCCATTAGATTGTACACAAGGGGCCACTTAGCACACAGTCCTATGGGAGTTGCATTAAATCCTGTTTCTCAACTCAGCTTGATAGGCCACTACGTAGACCGACGCCGGCTAAATGAAACTTTAATTAATTACATTTTTAACCCCTTCGTTTCTTTGCCACACACTGTGACAATTGACATCACGTGCTCAAAAATGTTCTAAAGACGAGATTCACCGAGGAGTCGATCCCAAATAAAGCCTGAAAGTAAGAGGTCACGCAGCGGGCTTCCGCAACCCCCGCGGGGTCCGCCTATGGGGATTTTACACCGTTACGGCCGTCCTGTCACGTTCCATATATTTTGGAGGAATAAATCCTGAGGCCACCCCATGAAACATTCATGCTGGGATTTTACCTTTGACTTCCTCAACCAATATTTAGGAAAAGTCACCCCAGTGGAAATGGGTAAAAAAACGAATTTTCTACCTTTTACGTCCGGCGATATCGTACCTAGATCTATCCGTGTTCATGCTCGTTTATTTTGTTTTTATTCCCCGTGCTTACGTGAAAATGAGATTGTAAAAAGTTGCAAACAGTTTTACCCACCTGTAGTCGATGGATTCCGTGTTCCATTGATTTGACTTAACGCAGTTAGTGTTGTGAGCAAAAGTTAGAAACATTCGTAAAAGTAGCTTTATCGGTCTTAGTTTATTACCTTATAACCACCTGCAGCCACGTGAAAATGTCCGTTTAGTTTCAGCTTTTACAGCCAGACTACCATAAAATTTTAAACCGTAAATGTTCATCTGCCTGCAAGACCGCTGCGCAAGCCCGTTTAGATTTTCGGAGGGGATGGGTCAATTTTGGCAAGATATTTCTCTTTTAGGTCAGGTATTTTTTCACTTTCTAAAAATTGGTATACTGGTAAATGATTTTCAAAGCCCTTTTTCCAAGTTGGATTTTTAATTAAAGAAGTAACTGGAGAAACACAAGTTACAAATTCTAAAATCTTTGCACGTGATTTTTCCTATACCAGGGTTCCGGAAGCGCGCCATCAGGGGTCAACTTTGAGGCTCTATTCATAATGGATAAATTAATGACGCGTGAAAATAACTCCCTGCGCCTAAAGTTTTAAAGTCTTTCATTCGAAGGATGGATATGCGTTGGGGAGATGTTACTTTAATGTTGGGTTTTTTTACCCTGCTCGACGTGTATATTGTAGTTAGGCCTAGTGTTTCCTCCGAAAGCTTGAGAAAAAATACAAGCGTAGTCGGATGGGACTTACTTTGGTATCAGGTAATGTGTTTTTCCCTTCTAGGCTCGTAAGGATGCCTCTTTATGACAGTTCATGTAGTTAGTTCCTGTAAAACCCCGACGAGGAGGTGGTGCGTGATTCTGTTCCGGGAACAGTGTTCTTGAGTCGTGTACCAGCCGTTCGAGCGCGAGAACAAGAAACCCGTGTCAAGAACAGGCAGCCCAACCTCGACCTTTAAGTTTGTTTCCAGTATATTAATATTACGATCATTTTAACGCAAGCCTGGCAACAACGATCGAAGGTTGAGAAGTGGCCCCGGCTGGAGCTTATTGTCGTGAGGGAAGGAAAAATTCCAAATTCCACAGAGCCGCTAGACGGGGAGGCTTCAATATACATTCTACATGAATCCTTGTTCACTTTCTAAGCATGGACATATCTACACGTTAGCCATTTCTTTGGCACTTCTTCCAGGAACTTCATATTGATTATGTCATAATAGATAGTTCCAGGTTCCCGGGATCTATTTGTTGAGGAAGGGACAAGGGTTGATCCTAGGTCCCTGGCTTTGTAACTCTTCATGAACGTGAGTGATTGGTTAATGCTTAGTTTTTTTTGGTTTTCAACTCCAAATAGGGCCACGTGGCATTGCAGCTACACGCACCACCAATCGATTGGCGGTTGTCGAGGAGAACGCATCCATAGATGATAAATGTTGGAATCTTTTTTCCATGCTTGGTGATTTGATTATTTTCTCCGCTGTAATTTAAAGAGCAAAATAAACACTTTCCCGCTAAGCGACAGGGATAAAGATATCAACATGTTCGAAGTTAGAGATGTCAACAGCAATATTTCTTCATTACTTAGTGTCTTAGGGTGATTGGTATCCTGGAATTTATAAAGAACAGTAAAATAAATCAATTATGAAAATCAGACATGGCATCAATAATTGTAATCGATTTTGATGAGTCTATTTTATGCCAGTGAAGGTAAAACCTTTCCATTCTGCGGATATTTGTTTCTGCACAAGCTGTTCAACATTTATGGTAAACTAGGTTCAGTTATCAGGGCTGATGGTAAACATTATTTGCATTAACTTTTCGACCACAATTGTGTAGTTAGCTCGATTCAAATCAGTGGAACCTGCGTTTCTTATACAGTATAAATCTGTGATGGCTCATCTTTTCAAGATTGATTTGTTTGCGGAGGTCGAAGTAGTAACTCCATATTGGAACGATATAAGATAAAGTACTGATTAACAAAGGAATAATTGGCGGGTATTACACCGCCCAAAACACTGCACAAGAATCAATGCATTGTACATGAATTGTTTTATGTTATGTGATATTCGCTTAGGTGCGGCTCGCGAAATCTTGTTTAATCTACTTTTTTGACGTAGTTTGGTTGCAGAAAGCGTGCAACCTACTACAATAGACACACATGTACATATTTCTTTCCTGCATAGATTGTATTGAATTGATTGTACTAAACTTTTATACAGGCGTTCAAAATGCAGCTTTGTATGCTCTTGTATCATGAATGTTCTAACATGGCATCCTGTGTGTCCTCTACTATAAATCCTGTTTCCACAATAGAGCTTTCCTTTCCAAGCTCAAATGCGGCAATCAATTAAAGTGGGTGTTGTTATGACGCGCTGACTGATCAAAGTCCGTACCCTGCCATCGAATGTTACGGCTGCAGCTTGAAATAACGTGCGCCTTTGCAAGCTACTGCCTAGCGGCTGCAGCAAAAACATATCAACCGGTTCGTTACTGCTAGCCGTAGTCAAGCATTTGGAGACGCAGCCTCGCTTGGCAGTGAAGTTGAAGGTCGCCAACCTGTGACATTGTTGTTTACAATAATACAACGACACAAACACATAGACTCCGTGTATACGTGGCTCGACACATAGCTGCCTACCGTGGACGCCATGTTCAAGGACAAGGATCGCTAAAATAATTCTCTTTCCAACGAGAGATATCTTGACCGAAATAAAATCACCGTGGCACAACCATCAGATACGATTGGTATTTTGGTAAGTTGGCGAACGCAGAGGCTCAATAAACGTTCTGGATTAGCCATGGGAACAACAATATGTAAGGTGCTCTCTGTGATGAAGCAAACGTGCAGTGATTGATGCTTGCCAAAGCACAACAGGGACAGTGGTGGACATGTTGTTATGTGGTAATGTTATTCATTCTCCATCGGGAAGTGCAAAGGCAGGGTGTGAGTTAACATGGTCATGGCAGTTGGGGAAGAGGAGGGGCGAGTCAGCAATATCCCCACGGGGGGAGGGAAAGTTTAGCCCTTTTTTAAAGAAGCTCGCTGGTACCTTATGGACGGGATGGCCGGTGGGTTGAACAAGACACATCAACTCACCTCAGCCTCATTCGATTTTTAGCTGTGTGGAGTAGTTATGTCAGGTTATGAATGTACCAACCGATTGGTTGCTTCATCAAGGAATGATTAGGCCTACTGTATTGAAATACACGACTAACTTAAAGTTAATGTATGAGCGTTACACTGTAGAGGTTGGGGGAATTGGGAGTCTGAACACACACCGCACACTTTCTGGTAAATGGGGATGGGCCGCCAAATTATCCAAGCGCCGCGCCGTTAGGTGCACAACACCACTGTGTGTTATTCATAGGTCATTTCAATATCAAAACTTTTAAACGTCAAAAGTAAAGAAAGACGCCTGTAAAGCTCAATTTATCTATGAGTTAATACACAAGAGTTAATATTTTTTGATGAACGGGTGTTGCCGATACCACTTCTTTTATTTCCCCAAAGACGTAGGCAATCTCCCCCCCCCACTGGCTTGCATGAATTTAAACCAGAACTTTGGTTAGCACCCTGCTTGATGAAGGCATAATGCTACAGGAAAACCTGTTGGGGCTCTATTTAAATGATCTACAGGAATTTACCCTGAGAGCAATTGACGTAAAACGATGTATTTACCCATGGATGGTTTTCATACACATTAGTAGACTTAATCCGTATCGTTTCATTTATCGATGGTGAATAATGTTGATTTTCATTTAATTCAAGACCTTTCAACGGTTTTCTATGAACCAGAAAATGGCAACGGGATCAGCAGTGAGTTCAGCTCTAGAGACGATCAGCAGGCATCATATCGAATGCCCCATTTGTAGTGACAGATTCCAACGACCCAAGATACTGGACTGTCTGCATAGTTTCTGTGAGCAATGTCTGCTTACATACTGCAGCACGAAGCACCAGGGCTGTACAGAGATTCCTTGCCCCGTGTGTCGACAAGAGACACAACTTCCACAGGCGGGGGTTAGAGGCCTGAAAACCAACTTTTATCTGATCGGTCTGGTTGAGGAGATTGAACTACAGGAAAAGTTGGTGTGTTCGGGTGAGACGAAGCTGCTCTGTGAGACATGTGATGATGGCAATGAGGCAACGCATCGCTGTCTGGACTGCGAACAGAATATCTGCTCACATTGTCGAAGCACACAGCTACGGATCGCTGCCACGTCAATCCACACAATACCCCCATTAGAGGAAATTCGTCAAGGGAAGATAAAAATGACCAAGAAGTCCGAAAAATATTGTCCAACGTGTTCAACCCACGAGGGTGAAGGGACGCGATTCTTCTGCACAACTTGTGAGACATTAATCTGCCGAGATTGTACTGTGATAGACCACTGCAAACCGCAACACGCATACATTGATAGAAAACAGGCCACTTCAACATACAAAGAGTCATTAGCTGACTTGTTTTCCCCCCTCGAGAAGATCCTGAATGAACTCCAAGAATCTCTTGAGATAGCTTCAAAAATGAAACACGACCTCGATACCAGAGTAGAGAACGTAATTTCAGTAGTGCATACCAAGGCAGCTGAGATAAGAGAAGAAGTCACTACTCAAGAAAATCGTATCATCCATGAAATAACAAATATCCAAAGCGATCGTCTTCAAAAACTGGCAGAATATGAGAAAACAATGAGTTTGGCATCGGAGAGAATACAGCATTCATTGGAGACAGCAAGAGAGGTGACAAGGACGGCAGCGGATAGTGAGTTCCTCTCACTCTACGCAACAATCAACAAAGACTTGAAATTGGTGGCAGGTCAAACTATTCCCAGAGTTGACAAGAGGTTTGGATTTCTGAAGTTCAAGCCGAGTGAGGGGGTAGGTGACATCAGTCTGGGCAAAGTTGTGACGGAAGAAAAGTGGGAGCAGCGATGTGAGTTTGGTCGCAAGGGAAGCGGTCCAGGGGAGTTTGATGGGGCTTGGGGTATTGCTGCTCGTCAGTCTGATGAGGTTGCAGTGGCTGACTACTACAACAATCGAGTTGTCATCTGCAGCATCGATGGTAACCAGAAAAGCACAATCCCGATGGAAGGACGTAAGTTTGTGTAGGAACTGCTCACAGCGATACACTGGTGCTTTGTTTATCGGAAATAATTCATGATTTATTTTGGAATTACGATGTCAAACAGTGGTGTATCCTTGCTGATTTGTGTGTTTGGGGGCAAATTCAAAAGCAAAATGCTTATTCAACATGATGGTAGGGAGACAAAATGTCGAAAGCCTTAGGCCCACTCACAGTCCCAACTCCCTTGCTTCAATTTCGTGGTGTTGTTTTCAAAGGGTTTGTTCATGTTTGATAAATACTTGTAAATACACTGATTACTTTCTTCCTACTCACCTATGACGTAATCTAAAACAAACAGGCTAAACAACCCGTCGGTTGGGGGCAAGTTGCCGCGCTGGATACACCACTGGTGTCAAGCCACATAACAAATCTAAAGGCTTTTGGCAGAGTCACATGGTACCCAGACGGAGGAGGCTCTAAGAGAAAAAAATGATCGGCATGTTTATTTTTCCAGATATTGCAGTAAAGTTTATTTAGAGAATTTTTTCTCCCCAAAAAGATTACACGGCGGCTTAATTGTACAATACCCGGATTCTTAAAAACAAACCCAGTGAACCTCAATTCCGGATCCAACATTTTTGTAAACATTCAGGCAAATATGTCACATAACAACAAAACAGATATGCGCTTCCAATTCACTGAAATAAATGTTTCGTGATCAACATTTCCTCCCGTAAAGGCTCAAAGTGCATTTCTGTTTTTGTGAAGTATCTATTTGCCAGCGTTCATTTGTCCATGTTTAAATACTATGCAGCACAGGTAGTGGGTGGTAACGAGGAGAACGCCTTCTTGCTTCTAATTTTGACGGAAAATTAACTTTCTTTTCCTAAAGTTCGTTGCCACACGACCGAGTGTTCTTGTGTATTAATATTACGAATATTTTAACGCAAGCCTGGCAACAACGAAGATTGAGAAGGGGCTCCGGCTGGGCTTATTGTCGTGAGGGAAGGAAAAATTCCAAATTCCACGGACTCGCTAGACAGGGAGGGGAGGCTTCAATATACATTCTACATGAATCCTTGTTCACTTGCTATGCATGGACGTAGCGAAACGTTTAGCCATTTTTTGTCACTTCTTCCAAGAACTTCATATTGATTGCTTCATAATAAATAATTCCAGGTTCCCGGGAATTTATTTTGTCGAAGAAGGGACAAGTGTTGATCCTATGTCTCTGGCTTTATAACTCTTCATGAACGTGGTTGGTTGGTTAATGCTTTTCTTTTTGTCTTTCAACTCCAAACAGGGCCATGTGGCGTTGCAGCTACACGCACCGGCAATCGCTTAGCGGTTGTTGAGGAGAACACATCTCACGTGAAAGTCTTTGACAAGGACAATACGCTGGCTTTCCAGTTCCCCACAGTGCCACCGAGTGAGGTCGGTAAGACCGCAGTGGACCTCCGGAGTGTAGCAGTCAAGACGGATGGGACCATTGTGGTTGGTGATGTCAAGAGAATGGTGCTGACCGAACACAGCCCCACTGATGGGGAACTCAGAAGCCTCATCCCAGTCAAAATTAAACCTTGTTATGTGGCTGTTGACAGCAATGATCGAGTCGTAATCAACGACTTCAAACAGTTAGTCGGTGTTGTTGATGGGAATGGTGATACACTGTTCACCATCAAACCTACCATCAATGGTGAGGTAGTTAGACGCTGTACTGGTGTATTCGCAGATAGCACAGGCGTCCATGTTGCAATGCATAATGGCAGTTACACCGGTCATATCCACCACTATGACCCTCAAGGTGGCTTTCTCCACTGCATCGCAGAGGGTCTGCACTGGCCCATGGGAATTACATTCACAGCAGATGGGCAACTGGCAGTTGGAGACTACTACTCAGTGAAGATTTATGACTTTGTTTAATGTAACACAAACAAGATTTATGCAGTAGCATTAGTTGGAAATGTTGGGGTTTGAACAACATTGCATTCAATTTCATGACTTCTTTTTTTATAGAAAATTAGATCCACAAAGGTTTGCGTAGGCTGAGATGGGATTCAAAAATATGGGAGCTACATAAAGTGCTTATCATTTAAACAAATTCCTTTGTTAGTTTTGCGTTGTTAACTATATTTTCTCTCGACATATGAATTATTTTCATAGACCCATTTAACAGTAGTAAATGTATCCCAATATTGATGAGTTATGCCTACCGTGAGTGCTCACTGGAGATATGGGAAGTTGTTAGCTTGTCTCACCAAAAGAATCAGACTCATTTCAATGCACACATCTTGCAGGGGATTATCAAATTGAGGAGAGTATAAAAACTGAAAAATAATATATGAACTCAAATTGTTCTCATTGAGATTTACATAAAATTTTAATGTTCTCAAAAGCTTACTTTGTGTGAGTAGTGGGATAGCGAAGGTCTCATCATTTAAATGGTGAAGTACATTTCTAAAAGTCGATGTGGAACTCACGTTTGGATGAATATTCCCCTCATAATTAAACTGTCCCTTTGTGTTGAACCACCTTATTCTTATTTGCGTTTGAATGTATATTACGAATTAATACCTCGTTAAAACAGGCCCAATGTCACCATTTGGAGGAGAGTTATATTAATTCATTCCCCTTTGCAACTCCTTTCAAAATAAAATTCATTTCGTTTTCTTTTGAACTCAAATGAAAGTTTTGTTAGAGATTTAAATGATGTTTTTCTCGGTGGCAGAGGCAAAAGCAAGATGAAATGTAGGTTATAAAAAACTTTATTGGCAAATTTCTTAATTTTCGTGGAATTTATTTACATAGTTTTAATTAGTGACAGCAACAACATTCCACTTACAGAATATAAACGATTTCAAAGACTATGCTTGAGTATTATTTGAAGGCAACATGACCTTTTCATTTTTTTTAAATGTGAATATTTATCATGACGTAGGTAATTTACATTGTAACGGTTATTTGCATACCCATGGTAAAACTGTTACTTTTCGGCTGGCCTCCTTGAATCTTTCCTGTACAAGGAAGGGTTGAACACGCATCCAAACCTCTACCAAATAAAAAAATAAGTCCCAAGACTCGTTTTGACAGTGGACAGATTTACTGGATTATCCGTATGGTTGTACAGTTGCCCCTTGTACTATGTAGCGATATGAAGTAAGCCGTACGTTATCAGTAATAAAGAAATCTTGGGGACGTATCAAGAACCAGACCCGTAATACGACAGCTCTCCAGGAAGTTTGTGAGAGAGATGTTAAAGGGTGCCATAATTGAGGTTGTTTAATTACTCCTGGTTGTTTGTCTGCGTCAATACATCAAAGTTGAGTATTACAAGCGACATCTTGTAATACTCTACGTCTACATACCACGTCCGGTGCTTGTTGCATTTACGTTGAGAATGGTTTCCCTGTCCCGTCCCATTTCAACCATGTTGATCCTATAATTCTAGATATCCGTTTTCTTCCCTATCACATTAGTACTTGGCAACTAAATTGAAATCCGTAGAGAGAGTATCTCGAACGCAAAGCCTGTGTAAATATTAATACGCCTTTAGTTTTGTTTTTGGTAGCCGACCCGTTACGGGAATACATAAAAAAGTTTAAAGATAAAATAAAAAAGGATGAACCTTTAAAACAGTTCATTGGTGAAGTCCTGTAGGTTTGATGGATTTGGTAGATTTGACAGTGTTTATAGGCTTTAACAATTTCATAGGACCGTGCTTGAGTGAAAGCGACCTGACCATTTCAATTTTGTCATGTGAATATGTATCATGACGTAACTATAATATGCGTTGTGCCTCGGTTATTTGCATATAAGTGCGTCAGGTGTTAAGTTTGGGTTGACCTCCCAGTGAGCTGCAAGCCTCCTGCGTAAAAACGGCTTGAACCAGTGTCTAAGCCCTCATCAGAAAAATAATTTCCAAGAATAAGATTTCTCGTATTATTTCACAGTTACCCCTTTCGCTATGCAGTGAACTAATCATGAAACACAGCTGGCTATGTACGTTGCCTGTATAGTGTATTCGGTGTAATGAACAGCCTTCGGGGTAGTAGCGACGGTAATTCGAAACGCACTACAATTTTTCTCTGGGCTCGCCATAAAGTTTATTTGAGAGCGTAATATGCATGGTCACAGTTGGGTTGGAGACTCTCGTTTCGTGTCTGTGCACGACACAGCCATTATCTGACCGTCAATGACGAAACTGTACAGTCTAAAGGAAACCCCCAATATGACTGTCGGCTTTCTAGGTTTCATAAGAGAATAAACATTGCACTATCTGATATAAATGCACGTAGGCCCTATAGCTCTAGTTTTTATCTAGGCCTACATAGTTGAGGTGGAAATAAATCAAGGTTGAATGTGGCAAATTGCATCCTGTGTCCGTCTTTGTCTACGTGCCATTTATAGTCTTTGCCTCTTATTGGGACAGCCTCCTTGTAGCGTCTAAACGATGTTGACCTTATAATTCTAAATTCCTGTTCTTTTCCAAATTACATCAATGTTTTGAAACAACTTCCTATGCTCAGGAGAAAGTGTCACCATTATTAGTTTTCGTCTTATTACTCAAATATCAAGGACACTTTATGCTATCAAATGTTGGTCAATTTTTTGTACTGATTGCTGATTTCCAGAGCGGTTCTAATTAGCGTAATGGTACCGCGTGGTAGGTCTGAACAATCCATCTCTTAACCTGAAAAGGCGATGTTCTGACAAGCTCCCCTCAAACCGACAAAGAATGAAACATTCTGTCACACTCAGGACTGGCAACGTCAAGTCTGTGTAATCCAACTGTTTAGTGCTGAATGGCACGTTACTGTGTATCTCCGTAGTTTGTTATGGTGCAGCTGTGGCAAGGTTCGTCCCAACAGAATGGAGTCTCGACACAACGGTGTGGAAATGAGTTGAAAGGGAGACTGGGTTGAAGGGACTGGCTTTGAAGTTCATGACAAACTGTGGTTTGCAAATTATTGTGCACTGAAGCGTAAGGCGGCTTTGAGAATGTACAGTACAGTTTGGAATAGACATCAATGTCAAACCAACGCAGGTCTGGTCTTATGTACCACTCGCTGTACATTGCTTGCGTATCCCTACACACCACACCTTGTCGGCGCCATTTTCCAGGAAACACTTTGCATCTACACTTTCCAAAATCTGTGCTACAGGTGTGGTTTCTACATTACAAGAGTGGAAGAATCTCGATAAAACTCTACACAAATCAATCGATTCAATTCAAAAAATAAAGCAAGGACGTTTCTTTGAATGGTAAGTGAAATACCTTCCGTTGCAGAAATCTTTCAAAGAACTTGTCAGTGGTTTGTTTGAAAAGGTACGTGGCAAGGTTGCCACATCGGTAATTGCCGGCGATAGGACATAGAGTACGGGCTACGAGATCAGTCCAGACTCTGGTCCCGATAGCTTCAAAGTTTCCCCAAACCAAAAAGTTTAAAAGGTGGCACAATTTGGGGAAGGGGTCTAATGTTAAAAGGAGCTCACAGAGGAGTAAATCTGTGTTGAAAATTGGGCAGATGGAGGACGGGGAAATTGTGGGGGGACGATTTGCCCGGACATGAAAATTCGACATGATGGGGGGGGGGGGCGATGTTCTTGATAAAGATGTACTTCTGTGATGTGTATTAAATTCATGCAAAATCTTTAACCAAAATAGTTTACTTATGGCTTCTTAAAATTGCTTTCGCTTTTCTGATACAGTGATATTGCATTTCAGTCGTTGGGAAATCCTGAAAATTCATCACAATCCGCTTTATTTTTTTTCTCATCACAAACAAAAGTGGGGATGATTTAATAGCCCATCCCCCCACCAAGGGGGGGTATATTTCCCCATCCCGCGGGATTTACACACCATGGGGGCTCAATAGTCAGTTCATGAACAATTTGGAGAGGACGAGAGGCTACATCTTCGTATCTTTTAAAACGGCGTTAGCGTTAAATGGACCATGCCGGTAACTTCAAATAGCACCATGGTGTTTCAAGTCTCCTTCATTTCATTTTCTTTTATTCTCATTTCATCTTTACTTTGGGGCCTTTTGTTTTACACTGAAAGGAACCTAAATAACTGTGATGTAATTTCAGAGGCAGTTGAAAAGAAGGGCAAAGGAGCTGTAATTGAATTTCTAGGCAAGAATCTCCGATATATGCCGTCAATTGATCACATCCAATTATGACACCTTGGCTTCAAGCCTGAGGGAAATCTTTTCAGCTGTAACGTATCTGCGTCTTGTACAGATAATCCCACTGGCCATGAAACGGACCTCTGATTTATTTCTTATTGTCGACGTTTTCTCTTACAAAATAGACAGGCCATGTTGCCGTGTAAATCATCACAGAACGACGTTATAGCAAGGAAAGGGGTTCAAAATGTCAAACGGAACTTGTCACGTTGAAACACGAGAAAAAAATGTTTCATGACTCACTGGCCTACCGTCATGAATTAGAAACTGAACTGCGGATTAGAAACAAAAACATTTTTCTCCGTGGAAACTATTCCACAAATAGTCAAATTATAATGCAGGAAAACACCACTAAAAGCGTTCTCCTGTCTCCCTTTATTGGCATTTATTTATTAGCACACCTGCTCACAACTATGCACGTTACATTTGAATAAAAACGTGTCAAAAGACCTCCAAAGAGAACAAGAAATGGGACCCCCAGATATCCTGAGTGTCATCTTTATTACGATTTTGTACCCGCTCCTTTGGCGTAAAACGAAGCCTGCAAGATGAACTGCAAGATTGCAGTGCCCAATGCCTGGGCAATGGAACTATTGAATCATGTCGTTATTTCATTCACATCGGCACGATCAATTTCAAACAGTCAAGAGATGCTGACCATACTTGAA